>NW_027475181.1:20000-27500 GCF_051020985.1 Nomia melanderi
TCGCTCCGACGAATCGGTTTTTTCCATTTTTTCCGAAAAATAAATTTTTGTAATTTTTTTTAATGTTAAAAACGTTAATAAACGTCATGTTTACGCATGGATTAAACATTGAAATAATTTTAAAACGCTTATTAAAAAAGTTGGTGTCGACCGTGGGACTTAGAAAAATTTCGGGAAGTCCGATTCGCCTGCTGGAATTACCGCACGGGCTGGACACCTCGCTCCGACGAATCGGTTTTTTCCATTTTTTTTGAAAAATAAATTTTTGTAATTTTTTTTAATGTTAAAAACGTTAATAAACATCATGTTTACGCATGGATTAAACATTGAAATAATTTTAAAACGCTTATTAAAAAAGTTTACTCTTGACCGTGGGACTTAGAAAAATTTCGGGAAGTCCGATTCGCCTGCTGGAATTACCGCACGGGCTGGACACCTCGCTCCGACGAATCGGTTTTTTCCATTTTTTCCGAAAAATAAATTTTTGTAATTTTTTTTAACGTTAAAAACGTTAATAAACGTCATGTTTACGCATGGATTAAACATTGAAATAATTTTAAAACGCTTATTAAAAAAGTTGGTGTCGACCGTGGGACTTAGAAAAATTTCGGGAAGTCCGATTCGCCTGCTGGAATTACCGCACGGGCTGGACAGCTCGCTCCGACGAATCGGTTTTTTCCATTTTTTCCGAAAAATAAATTTTTGTAATTTTTTTTAACGTTAAAAACGTTAATAAACGTCATGTTTACGCATGGATTAAACATTGAAATAATTTTAAAACGCTTATTAAAAAAGTTGGTGTCGACCGTGGGACTTAGAAAAATTTCGGGAAGTCCGATTCGCCTGCTGGAATTACCGCACGGGCTGGACACCTCGCTCCGACGAATCGGTTTTTTCCATTTTTTTTGAAAAATAAATTTTTGTAATTTTTTTTAATGTTAAAAACGTTAATAAACATCATGTTTACGCATGGATTAAACATTGAAATAATTTTAAAACGCTTATTAAAAAAGTTTACTCTTGACCGTGGGACTTAGAAAAATTTCGGGAAGTCCGATTCGCCTGCTGGAATTACCGCACGGCCTGGACAGCTCGCATCGACCGATACATTTTTTCCATTTTCAGTGAAAAAAAAATTTTTGTCAATTTTCTCAACGTTAAAAACGTTAATAAACTGCGTTTTTATGCGTGGATTAAACATTAAAAAAATTTTGAAATATGTGATGAAAAAGTTTACTCTTGACCGTTCGGACTTAGAAAAATTTCGAGTACCTCGGATCGCCTGCTGGAATTACCGCACGGCCTGGACAGCCCGCATCGACCGATACATTTTTTCCATTTTCAGTGAAAAAAAAATTTTTGTCAATTTTCTCAACGTTAAAAACGTTAATAAACTGCGTTTTTATGCGTGGATTAAACATTAAAAAAATTTTGAAATATGTGATGAAAAAGTTTACTCTTGACCGTCGGGACTTAGAAAAATTTCGAGTACCCCGGATCGCCTGCTGGAATTACCGCACGGCCTGGATAGCCCGCATCGACCGATACATTTTTTCCATTTTCAGTGAAAAAAAAATTTTTGTCAATTTTCTCAACGTTAAAAACGTTAATAAACTGCGTTTTTATGCGTGGATTAAACATTAAAAAAATTTTGAAATATGTGATGAAAAAGTTTACTCTTGACCGTCGGGACTTAGAAAAATTTCGAGTACCCCGGATCGCCTGCTGGAATTACCGCACGGCCTGGATAGCCCGCATCGACCGATACATTTTTTCCATTTTCAGTGAAAAAAAAATTTTTGTCAATTTTCTCAACGTTAAAAACGTTAATAAACTGCGTTTTTATGCGTGGATTAAACATTAAAAAAATTTTGAAATATGTGATGAAAAAGTTTACTCTTGACCGTCGGGACTTAGAAAAATTTCGAGTACCCCGGATCGCCTGCTGGAATTACCGCACGGGCTGGACACCTCGCTCCGACGAATCGGTTTTTTCCATTTTTTCCGAAAAATAAATTTTTGTAATTTTTTTTAACGTTAAAAACGTTAATAAACGTCATGTTTACGCATGGATTAAACATTGAAATAATTTTAAAACGCTTATTAAAAAAGTTGGTGTCGACCGTGGGACTTAGAAAAATTTCGGGAAGTCCGATTCGCCTGCTGGAATTACCGCACGGGCTGGACACCTCGCTCCGACGAATCGGTTTTTTCCATTTTTTCCGAAAAATAAATTTTTGTAATTTTTTTTAATGTTAAAAACGTTAATAAACGTCATGTTTACGCATGGATTAAACATTGAAATAATTTTAAAACGCTTATTAAAAAAGTTGGTGTCGACCGTGGGACTTAGAAAAATTTCGGGAAGTCCGATTCGCCTGCTGGAATTACCGCACGGGCTGGACACCTCGCTCCGACGAATCGGTTTTTTCCATTTTTTTTGAAAAATAAATTTTTGTAATTTTTTTTAACGTTAAAAACGTTAATAAACGTCATGTTTACGCATGGATTAAACATTGAAATAATTTTAAAACGCTTATTAAAAAAGTTGGTGTCGACCGTGGGACTTAGAAAAATTTCGGGAAGTCCGATTCGCCTGCTGGAATTACCGCACGGGCTGGACACCTCGCTCCGACGAATCGGTTTTTTCCATTTTTTTTGAAAAATAAATTTTTGTAATTTTTTTTAATGTTAAAAACGTTAATAAACATCATGTTTACGCATGGATTAAACATTGAAATAATTTTAAAACGCTTATTAAAAAAGTTGGTGTCGACCGTGGGACTTAGAAAAATTTCGGGAAGTCCGATTCGCCTGCTGGAATTACCGCACGGGCTGGACACCTCGCTCCGACGAATCGGTTTTTTCCATTTTTTCCGAAAAATAAATTTTTGTAATTTTTTTTAATGTTAAAAACGTTAATAAACGTCATGTTTACGCATGGATTAAACATTGAAATAATTTTAAAACGCTTATTAAAAAAGTTGGTGTCGACCGTGGGACTTAGAAAAATTTCGGGAAGTCCGATTCGCCTGCTGGAATTACCGCACGGGCTGGACACCTCGCTCCGACGAATCGGTTTTTTCCATTTTTTTTGAAAAATAAATTTTTGTAATTTTTTTTAACGTTAAAAACGTTAATAAACGTCATGTTTACGCATGGATTAAACATTGAAATAATTTTAAAACGCTTATTAAAAAAGTTGGTGTCGACCGTGGGACTTAGAAAAATTTCGGGAAGTCCGATTCGCCTGCTGGAATTACCGCACGGGCTGGACACCTCGCTCCGACGAATCGGTTTTTTCCATTTTTTTTGAAAAATAAATTTTTGTAATTTTTTTTAATGTTAAAAACGTTAATAAACATCATGTTTACGCATGGATTAAACATTGAAATAATTTTAAAACGCTTATTAAAAAAGTTTACTCTTGACCGTGGGGACTTAGAAAAATTTCGAGTACCCCGGATCGCCTGCTGGAATTACCGCACGGGCTGGACACCTCGCTCCGACGAATCGGTTTTTTCCATTTTTTCCGAAAAATAAATTTTTGTAATTTTTTTTAACGTTAAAAACGTTAATAAACGTCATGTTTACGCATGGATTAAACATTGAAATAATTTTAAAACGCTTATTAAAAAAGTTGGTGTCGACCGTGGGACTTAGAAAAATTTCGGGAAGTCCGATTCGCCTGCTGGAATTACCGCACGGGCTGGACAGCTCGCTCCGACGAATCGGTTTTTTCCATTTTTTCCGAAAAATAAATTTTTGTAATTTTTTTTAACGTTAAAAACGTTAATAAACGTCATGTTTACGCATGGATTAAACATTGAAATAATTTTAAAACGCTTATTAAAAAAGTTGGTGTCGACCGTGGGACTTAGAAAAATTTCGGGAAGTCCGATTCGCCTGCTGGAATTACCGCACGGGCTGGACACCTCGCTCCGACGAATCGGTTTTTTCCATTTTTTCCGAAAAATAAATTTTTGTAATTTTTTTTAACGTTAAAAACGTTAATAAACGTCATGTTTACGCATGGATTAAACATTGAAATAATTTTAAAACGCTTATTAAAAAAGTTGGTGTCGACCGTGGGACTTAGAAAAATTTCGGGAAGTCCGATTCGCCTGCTGGAATTACCGCACGGGCTGGACACCTCGCTCCGACGAATCGGTTTTTTCCATTTTTTTTGAAAAATAAATTTTTGTAATTTTTTTTAATGTTAAAAACGTTAATAAACATCATGTTTACGCATGGATTAAACATTGAAATAATTTTAAAACGCTTATTAAAAAAGTTGGTGTCGACCGTGGGACTTAGAAAAATTTCGGGAAGTCCGATTCGCCTGCTGGAATTACCGCACGGGCTGGACAGCTCGCTCCGACGAATCGGTTTTTTCCATTTTTTCCGAAAAATAAATTTTTGTAATTTTTTTTAACGTTAAAAACGTTAATAAACGTCATGTTTACGCATGGATTAAACATTAAAAAAATTTTGAAATATGTGATGAAAAAGTTTACTCTTGACCGTCGGGACTTAGAAAAATTTCGAGTACCCCGGATCGCCTGCTGGAATTACCGCACGGCCTGGATAGCCCGCATCGACCGATACATTTTTTCCATTTTCAGTGAAAAAAAAATTTTTGTCAATTTTCTCAACGTTAAAAACGTTAATAAACTGCGTTTTTATGCGTGGATTAAACATTAAAAAAATTTTGAAATATGTGATGAAAAAGTTTACTCTTGACCGTCGGGACTTAGAAAAATTTCGAGTACCCCGGATCGCCTGCTGGAATTACCGCACGGCCTGGATAGCCCGCATCGACCGATACATTTTTTCCATTTTCAGTGAAAAAAAAATTTTTGTCAATTTTCTCAACGTTAAAAACGTTAATAAACTGCGTTTTTATGCGTGGATTAAACATTAAAAAAATTTTGAAATATGTGATGAAAAAGTTTACTCTTGACCGTCGGGACTTAGAAAAATTTCGAGTACCCCGGATCGCCTGCTGGAATTACCGCACGGGCTGGACACCTCGCTCCGACGAATCGGTTTTTTCCATTTTTTCCGAAAAATAAATTTTTGTAATTTTTTTTAATGTTAAAAACGTTAATAAACGTCATGTTTACGCATGGATTAAACATTGAAATAATTTTAAAACGCTTATTAAAAAAGTTGGTGTCGACCGTGGGACTTAGAAAAATTTCGGGAAGTCCGATTCGCCTGCTGGAATTACCGCACGGGCTGGACACCTCGCTCCGACGAATCGGTTTTTTCCATTTTTTCCGAAAAATAAATTTTTGTAATTTTTTTTAACGTTAAAAACGTTAATAAACGTCATGTTTACGCATGGATTAAACATTGAAATAATTTTAAAACGCTTATTAAAAAAGTTGGTGTCGACCGTGGGACTTAGAAAAATTTCGGGAAGTCCGATTCGCCTGCTGGAATTACCGCACGGGCTGGACAGCTCGCTCCGACGAATCGGTTTTTTCCATTTTTTCCGAAAAATAAATTTTTGTAATTTTTTTTAACGTTAAAAACGTTAATAAACGTCATGTTTACGCATGGATTAAACATTGAAATAATTTTAAAACGCTTATTAAAAAAGTTGGTGTCGACCGTGGGACTTAGAAAAATTTCGGGAAGTCCGATTCGCCTGCTGGAATTACCGCACGGCCTGGACAGCTCGCTCCGACGAATCGGTTTTTTCCATTTTTTCCGAAAAATAAATTTTTGTAATTTTTTTTAATGTTAAAAACGTTAATAAACGTCATGTTTACGCATGGATTAAACATTGAAATAATTTTAAAACGCTTATTAAAAAAGTTGGTGTCGACCGTGGGACTTAGAAAAATTTCGGGAAGTCCGATTCGCCTGCTGGAATTACCGCACGGGCTGGACACCTCGCTCCGACGAATCGGTTTTTTCCATTTTTTCCGAAAAATAAATTTTTGTAATTTTTTTTAACGTTAAAAACGTTAATAAACGTCATGTTTACGCATGGATTAAACATTGAAATAATTTTAAAACGCTTATTAAAAAAGTTGGTGTCGACCGTGGGACTTAGAAAAATTTCGGGAAGTCCGATTCGCCTGCTGGAATTACCGCACGGGCTGGACACCTCGCTCCGACGAATCGGTTTTTTCCATTTTTTTTGAAAAATAAATTTTTGTAATTTTTTTTAACGTTAAAAACGTTAATAAACGTCATGTTTACGCATGGATTAAACATTGAAATAATTTTAAAACGCTTATTAAAAAAGTTGGTGTCGACCGTGGGACTTAGAAAAATTTCGGGAAGTCCGATTCGCCTGCTGGAATTACCGCACGGGCTGGACACCTCGCTCCGACGAATCGGTTTTTTCCATTTTTTTTGAAAAATAAATTTTTGTAATTTTTTTTAATGTTAAAAACGTTAATAAACATCATGTTTACGCATGGATTAAACATTGAAATAATTTTAAAACGCTTATTAAAAAAGTTTACTCTTGACCGTGGGGACTTAGAAAAATTCCGGCTTGCACGGATTCGACCACTCTGTTTTTCGGAGTTTCTGAGAAAAATAAATTTTTGTAATTTTTTTCATTATGATTTCTGAGTTCTCCCAGTAGTTTAATGTAAGGATTAAGCATTTAAAAATTTTTAAATCGAATATTAAAAAAGTTTACTCTTGCAATTTTTGGAAAAAAAAAATTCTAAAAAATTTTTCTTTCGGTGGAAACTAACGTTTAATATGTACAATAACGATTTATCGAATAAAAATCGTATGTTAATATATGTTCGAATCGACCATAGTTTCAGCGGCTAAGTACCAGCAGCCCGGCCGGTTGGTCTGTACGCGCGGCAGTTTACCACCATAAGCGCCCGTGCTGAGCGGCCGGCGCCGCGGTCGTCGCGGCCGCCCGTTTGGTTACTATAAGAGAGCACGTCGGTTCGAGCGGACCGGTCGGCGCAGCGGCGGGCGAGCGGCTATTCTACGATCTCGGTCGAGAAGCAGTCGTTCAGCTCCTCGAGGTCCATTCCTCGACTGTTCTGTACCGCGTTCCGTTGCGAATTTTTCTCTACACAGCATGACCACGGGTCGGTGTCTCAGACCGAATGGCCCTTATGTGGTAAGCCCAGAATGTTGGGTTGGATACAACGTATATTCGTTATACTTGTACGACTCTCACATCAACTCTCAGAAACCCAAAAGGGGTTTTCTATCCGAGCGAAAATATATTTTTCGTATACAAAAATTTAATGGCAAAGACCAAACGAAATACTACACACAAAAAGGGGCGACGAACAAAAATTGTTCGAATGAAATATAATATATACATATAAAATTGAGGTGTCCTAAGAGAGAAATACATAAACTAAGAGGTATATATTATAAGAAATATATATTATTTCTGGGCAAAGAAGAGAGAACGAAAAGAAGAGTATGATCTTTAACGCGAGGGCCTCGACATGGGTACGCCTAGCATGGTTCGCGCTTTCTCGATATGTCCAGCATGTT
>NW_027475181.1:30000-37500 GCF_051020985.1 Nomia melanderi
ATTATATATACAGAGGAGGAAGGAGCGATAAACGTGCAACAACGCTTCCTCGTGAAAAATACTTGAACGATCATGCACAGAGAGGTATCTCGATACCTGCTCTGCTGTATGACTAGACGGCTTACGCGCGGAGAGTTCATCTCCCGTCCGTCGGAAATTTCGAACGGCTTACGCGCGGAGAAATACACTTCTCCCGTCCGTCGAAATTTTTTTTTTTTACTTTGAACAAGGCGCATAGAGCCCGCCGAACCACGATTTCCGTGCGTCTTACATCTTTCGACGATGGGACGATCCACGCGAAGAGTTGTTTCGTGCTCGCGCGAGGTGCGATAGCGTCGATTCGCTTTTCTGTACGGGGAGAAATAGAACGATGAGTTGACTTATCGGGTCTTCGTTGGAATTACCGTCGCTGGCATTGTAAACTCCAGATGACCTTGTGATTCCTTCGTCGGGCACTGGTAAAGGGTGGCGATGATTCGTTCTATAATAGAAATACCCGTCGTAGCGATTCGGCCGAGACACCCGCCACGAAACACTCTCTCGTCGTGGAATCCCCGCGTCGGAGAGTAAAACGCGCGAAGGCTTACTATGAGAGAAGAAATAGTATATGCCGGTGGTTCGCGTGTGTAGGCTCTATACGAAATTGCGATTCAAGAGAGTAGGAAAAGACGCGATGAACCACGATTTCCGTGCGTCTTACGTCTCTCGACGATGGGACGATCCACGCGAAGAGTTGTTACGTGCTCGCGCGAGGTGCGATAGCGTCGATTCGCTTTTCTGTACGGGGAGAAATAGAACGATGAGCTGACTTATCGGGTCTTCGTTGGAATTACCGTCGCTGGCATTGTAAACTCCAGATGACCTTGTGATTCCTTCGTCGGGCACTGGTAAAGGGTGGCGATGATTCGTTCTATAATAGAAATACCCGTCGTAGCGTTTCGGCCTAGTCACCCGCCACGAAACACTCTCTCGTCGTGGAATCCCCGCGTCGGAGAGTAAAACGCCGAAGGCTTACTTATGAAACTTACGTCTCTCGACGATGGGACGATCCACGCGAAGAGTTGTTACGTGCACGCGTATGGTGCGATTGCGTCGATTCGCTTTTCTGTACGGGGAGCAATAGAACGTTGAGTTGACTTATCGGGTCTTCGTTGGAATTACCGTCGCTGGCATTGTAAACTCCAGATGACCTTGTGATTCCTTCGTCGGGCACTGGTAAAGGGTGGCGATGATGCGTTCTATAATAGAAATACCCGTCGTAGCGTTTCTTCCGAGTCAACCCGCTCACGAAACACTCTCTCGTCGTGGAATCCCCGCGTCGGAGAGTAAAACGCGAATTCATAGTATGGAAACTTACGTCTCTCGACGATGGGACGATCCACGCGAAGAGTTGTTACGTGCACGCGTATGGTGCGATTGCGTCGATTCGCTTTTCTGTACGGGGAGTAATAGAACGTTGAGTTGACTTATCGGGTCTTCGTTGGAATTACCGTCGCTGGCATTGTAAACTCCAGATGACCTTGTGATTCCTTCGTCGGGCACTGGTAAAGGGTGGCGATGATGCGTTCTATAATAGAAATACCCGTCGTAGCGTTTCTTCCGAGTCAACCCGCTCACGAAACTCTCTCTCGTCGTGGAATCCCCGCGTCGGAGAGTAAAACGCGAATTCATACTATGAAAACTTACGTCTCTCGACGATGGGACGATCCACGCGAAGAGTTGTTTACGTGCACGCGTATGGTGCGATTGCGTCGATTCGCTTTTCTGTACGGGGAGAAATAGAACGTTGAGTTGACTTATCGGGTCTTCGTTGGAATTACCGTCGCTGGCATTGTAAACTCCAGATGACCTTGTGATTCCTTCGTCGGGCACTGGTAAAGGGTGGCGATGATGCGTTCTATAATAGAAATACCCGTCGTAGCGTTTCTTCCGAGTCAACCCGCTCACGAAACTCTCTCTCTCGTCGTGGAATCCCCGCGTCGGAGAGTAAAACGCCGAAGGCTTACTATGAAACTTACGTCTCTCGACGATGGGACGATCCACGCGAAGAGTTGTTACGTGCACGCGTATGGTGCGATTGCGTCGATTCGCTTTTCTGTACGGGGAGTAATAGAACGTTGAGTTGACTTATCGGGTCTTCGTTGGAATTACCGTCGCTGGCATTGTAAACTCCAGATGACCTTGTGATTCCTTCGTCGGGCACTGGTAAAGGGTGGCGATGATTCGTTCTATAATAGAAATACCCGTCGTAGCGTTTCTTCCGAGTCAACCCGCTCACGAAACTCTCTCTCGTCGTGGAATCCCCGCGTCGGAGAGTAAAACGCGAATTCATAGTATGGAAACTTACGTCTCTCGACGATGGGACGATCCACGCGAAGAGTTGTTACGTGCACGCGTATGGTGCGATTGCGTCGATTCGCTTTTCTGTACGGGGAGCAATAGAACGTTGAGTTGACTTATCGGGTCTTCGTTGGAATTACCGTCGCTGGCATTGTAAACTCCAGATGACCTTGTGATTCCTTCGTCGGGCACTGGTAAAGGGTGGCGATGATTCGTTCTATAATAGAAATACCCGTCGTAGCGTTTCTTCCGAGTCAACCCGCTCACGAAACTCTCTCTCGTCGTGGAATCCCCGCGTCGGAGAGTAAAACGCGAATTCATACTATGAAAACTTACGTCTCTCGACGATGGGACGATCCACGCGAAGAGTTGTTTACGTGCACGCGTATGGTGCGATTGCGTCGATTCGCTTTTCTGTACGGGGAGAAATAGAACGTTGAGTTGACTTATCGGGTCTTCGTTGGAATTACCGTCGCTGGCATTGTAAACTCCAGATGACCTTGTGATTCCTTCGTCGGGCACTGGTAAAGGGTGGCGATGATGCGTTCTACAATAGAAATACCCGTCGTAGCGTTTCTTCCGAGTCAACCCGCTCACGAAACTCTCTCTCGTCGTGGAATCCCCGCGTCGGAGGGTAAAACGCGATATATAATAGTATATGCCAGTGGTTCGCGCGCGTCGTCTCTGAGATACGCGGTCGACAGAGTTCCGAAAACACGTGATGTGCCACGATTTCCGTGCGTCTTACATCTTTCGACGATGGGACGATCCACGCGAAGAGAACGTTCGTGCTTGCGTGAGGTGCAACAGCGTCGATTCGCTTTTCTGTACGGGGAGAAATAGAACGTTGAGTTGACTTATCGGGTCTTCGTTGGAATTACCGTCGCTGGCATTGTAAACTCCAGATGACCTTGTGATTCCTTCGTCGGGCACTGGTAAAGGGTGGCGATGATTCGTTCTATAATAGTAATACCCGTCGTAGCGTTTCGACCGATGTCACCCGCCACGAAAGTCTCTCTCGACGTGGAAACCCCGCGCCGAAGAGTAAACGCGAAGGCTTACCATACGAAAGAAAACGGTATTATACGCCTGTGGTATGTGCGTCTCGGCTCTGTGATACGCGATCGGCAGAGTTACAAAAAAACGTTGATGGGCCACGATTTCCGTGCGTCTTACATCTTTCGACGATGGGACGATCCACGCGAAGAGTAGTTACGTGCTCGCGCGAGGTGCGATAGCGTCGATTCGCTTTTCTGTACGGGGAGAAATAGAACGATGAGTTGACTTATCGGGTCTTCGTTGGAATTACCGTCGCTGGCATTGTAAACTCCAGATGACCTTGTGATTCCTTCGTCGGGCACTGGTAAAGGGTGGCGATGATTCGTTCTATAATAGAAATACCCGTCGTAGCGATTCGGCCGAGTCACCCGCCACGAAACTCTCTCTCGTCGTGGAATCCCCATGTCGGAGAGTAAAACGCGAAGGCTAACTATATAAGAAATATATAGTATTATTTATGCCTGTGGTTCTCCGTTTGCCCTACTCTCAGATACGCGACTCGGAGAGTTACGAATAATCGTGATGGACCACGATTTCTGTACGTCTTACATCTTTCGACGATGGGACGATCCACGCGAAGAGATCATTCCTGCTTGCGTGAGGTGCGATAGCGCCGATTCGCTTTTCTGTACGGGGAGAAATAGAACGATGAGTTGACTTATCGGGTCTTCGTTGGAATTACCGTCGCTGGCATTGTAAACTCCAGATGACCTTGTGATTCCTTCGTCGGGCACTGGTAAAGGGTGGCGATGATTCGTTCTATAATAGAAATACCCGTCGTAGCGATTCGGCCGTGTCACCCGCCACGAAAATCTCTCTCGTCGTGGAATCCCCGCGTCGTAGAGTAAACGCGAAGGCTTGCTATAGAAGACTATAGTTTATACGCCTGTGGTTCACCGGTTGCCTGCTCTCCGGGGTACGCGATCGCGCAGGAGTTACGGAAGAACTTGATGGGCCACGATCTCCAAGCGGCTATATCTTTCGACGATGGGACGATTCACGCGAAGAGAACGTTCGTGCATGCGTGAGGTGCGATAGCGTTGATTCGCTTGTCTGTACGGGGAGAAATAGAACGATGAGTTGACTTATCGGGTCTTCGTTGGAATTACCGTCGCTGGCATTGTAAACTCCAGATGACCTTGTGATTCCTTCGTCGGGCACTGGTAAAGGGTGGCGATGATTCGTTCTATAATAGAAATACCCGTCGTAGCGTTTCGACCGATGTCACCCGCCACGAAATTCTCTCTCGTCGTGGAATCCCCGCGTCGGAGAGTAACCGCCGAAGGCTTGCTATAGAAGACTATAGTTTATACGCCTGTGGTTCACCGGTTGCCGGCTCTCCGGGGCACGCGATCGCGCGAAGGTTACGGAGGGACGTGAAGCGCCCGAGCAATGAAACGTCCGCAGGAGGAAACGAGCAACCGCCGAACATTGTTTCGCGACGTTTCCATAATGTATTGTCGTTTCGCTCGCATCCCGCTTCTTTCCCCTAGTTTCCTCGACGCGTAGTTTCGCAGCCTTAGTGGACGAATCATTCTCGATTCGAGGAAAGATATGCAGTGGGGCGTGCAATGAGCCCGCCAGAGACCACGATCTCCAATGCGTCTTTACATCTTTGGACGATGGGACGATCCACGCGAAGAGAACGTTCGTGCTTGCGCGAGGTGCATTAGCGTCGATTCGCTTTTCTGTACGGGGAGAAATAGAACGATGAGTTGACTTATCGGGTCTTCGTTGGAATTACCGTCGCTGGCATTGTAAACTCCAGATGACCTTGTGATTCCTTCGTCGGGCACTGGTAAAGGGTGGCGATGATTCGTTCTATAATAGAAATACCCGTCGTAGCGATTCGGCCGAGTCACCCGCCACGAAACTGTCTCTCTTTCGTCGTGGAAACCCCGCGTCGGAGAGTAAAACGCGCGAAGGCTGTGACTGTAACATATATATATATATATACACAGTATACAATGCCTGTGGTTTTTGCGCGTGTCGGCTCTTCGGTATACGCGATCGGCCAGAGTTACGGAGGGACGGTGAAGCGCACGAGAAATTGAAACGGCCGCACGATTGGAACCGAGCAACCGTCGAACATTGTTTCGCGACGTTTCCATAATGCGTTTTCGTTTCGCTCGCATACCGCTTCTTTTCCCCTAGTCTCTGAGACGCGTTTTCGAGCCGTTCTTCTACTATCGATTCTCGTAGAGAGAAGGGACCGGGTAGTCTGGAAGTGGAACCCGCATCTTGCGTGTACCGTACACGGAATTGAGAGGACCGGCCGTGAAGCTCGTTTTAAAGCCGTGCGTCTGACACCCAACTCTTGCGCGCCAATTTCGCGGCAAGAGATAATATGGGACGAATGACCGGCAAAGAGCCAGCTGTGAAGTCTGTTTTTTTAATCGAATCCGTGGACGTGTGTATGCCGTAGCGTCGCTCGTCGTGTTCGTTCATGGTCGTTCCGAGAGAAAGAACGAAAGCGGTAACGAAGGGACCGGCCGTGAAGCTCGTTTTAAAGCCGCGCGTCTGACACCCAACTCTTGCGCGCCAATTTCGCGGCAAGAGATAACATGGGACGAATGACCGGCAAAGAGCCAGCTGTGAAGTCTTTTTTCATTATTTGCTTTCAATCGATCGATCGGTACGATTCGTGCAACGTTTCGCGCGATGCGACGCGAAAACATGCGCGCAACAATAGATGCGTCTGATCGGAAGAACGCGAGGGTCGACTGCACGCGATGGATTCAGTATCGGGTAGGATACAAAATATATCCCCGTCGTTTCCACGCGTGCGAGTCTTCTGCGTCTTTCGCGGGTTTTTGAATGCACTATACGCCCGGAACGTCGAGAAATATATACATATTACTTGAACGTTTTTCGTCTCGAAAGGCTTCGGTGTCGTCTCCAAGGCGACGCCTGAATCTCCTTCGCGCGCTGGTCGGAGATTCAGGTATCAACTTTTATCTTCTCTTTGAAAGAAGAGAGATATTAGGTCGAACAAGTGAGAATAAAATTATATATGTGAAATATAAAATTTATACGATTACCCTGAACGGTGGATCACTTGGCTCGTGGGTCGATGAAGAACGCAGCTAATTGCGCGTCAACGTGTGAACTGCAGGACACATGAACATCGACATTTCGAACGCACATTGCGGTCCACGGATACAATTCCTGGACCACGCCTGGCTGAGGGTCGTTTACGTACCATACACTGCTTGCGTAGCTCTGTCAAATCCCCGCCGTCGTTCACCTCTTCGGATCGAACGTTTTTTTACCGAAGGGCGCAAAGAACGTCTCTGAGTCGGGTTAAGAGAAGGATGCTACGTACGAGCGAACGATGGGTGTCTCGTCGGCGTTTGTCGCGGACACGCGAAAATTCTGTGAATTTCACGGACAGTGTACGTTCTAGTTGTTGCAAAACGATCGGAATCGTTTGTATGGACTCGCGTGAGTGTTCGCGGCGTCGTGCGTCGTTCAATTACGACCGCCCGCGGATACCGCTCCACTGCGATATGGATCTGAGCGACAACTTTTTCGGCTGTTCGTGAGATGAACGGTTTCGTGTGTTTAGAAAAATTTTTTTTCCCGCGCTCCCGACGTCACCTGAAATGATGCGTCAGAGGTGAAAGAAAATATTAAGAAGTCGAGAGAGAGAGACTACACACGTTTTATTCATATTTTGTATACCGTGCGTGAGACGGATGTGCACGACACGTCGTATGTCGGTATATTACCGACTGGCCCCAGGGAGATTGTTTTCTTCCTCTCTTACGAATGAGATGTACGTTTCGGAGGATCGTCGTTACCGAAACACACGGCAAAACGAGACTTCTCGCAGCAGAACCTTTATACACAATACACATCGACTCTTTTTACCCCGAGAGAGAGAGAAAAGGTGTATTTCTTTTTTTTATTTTTCGAATTCGACGCACGAACGCTTTGACGACTGGAGAAAAACACGGTGTGTGTTAAAATCGTGCGGGACGAGCATGCGTATTCGTAACGGGTCGAATAGTTCTTATTCCCCGTCGTCGCGTGTCCTCGCTGGACCACCACCGTGCGCTTCCGCCACGTTCAGTTGAATTTCGAAATATATATATATAA
>NW_027475181.1:42500-52500 GCF_051020985.1 Nomia melanderi
ACCATAAAATCGGAGCTAATCAACGCAGTAGGCGAGTTGACCCACCTACTCACTCAGGCGCTCGTAGATAAAAGCAACCTCGAGGGTCAAATAAAGGCCCTCAAATCCGCGGTTCTCTCCCGCGTTACCGCCCCCACAGTCCACCATACTGCGACACGCGCCCCCCCCACCGCGGCCCCACGGTCCCCCAGATTGGCCCCCACCCCCCCCGCGGCGACAAACAACAAACCCGGGCCCCAACGGGAAATGACCTGGGCGGAAAAGGCCCGAATCCCTAAACGAGTAATATCGATCGCGAACCCCAAACGCGAGCAGCCGAACGTGATAAAAATCGTCCCGAGCGACAATAAAACGTACGCCGACTCAGCGGCAACGCGGAAAGCCGTCCTGGAGATGGTCTCCCCGGAGGCCAGCAAGCTTCAGGTTCGAAGCGTCCGTCTCCTCCAGGGGAACGGTATAATTATCGAGGCCGCAAAGGGATGCGACCTCTCGACCCTCTCCGCCCACCCGAAGCTCAAGTCAGCCGGTTTCACGGCAGCGGCGCCCCCGAAGTCGAGCCCCAGAATGATTGTGCACAACGTACCGCGGACCGAAAACGACCGATCCCTGATCGAGGCGATCGTCGAGCAAAATTTCAAGGGTAAGGACAAGGCCGTCGTTAGGGAGCAAACGAAGGTCTCCTTCAAATCAGGACCCAAGGACAAGGACACCTGCAATGTCATCTTCGAGGTGTCAAATAAAGTCCGGGAACTGATAAAGAACAAGGGCATCCTCTACATCGGCTGGGAACATTGCCGCGCGAGAGACTACATTGTAGCCACGCGCTGCTACAAATGCCAGTCCTTCGGGCACACCACCAAATACTGCCGCGCCCGTAAAGAGATTTGCGGACACTGTGCCGCCGAAGGACACTCCTTCAAGGAGTGTCCAAACAAAACGAAATCCCCTGTTTGCTCCAACTGCCGGAAGGCCGGCAAGGAGCACAAGCACTCCGTTAAGCTGGAACAATGCCCAGCGCATAAAGCGGCACTAGAGCGGGTCCTTCAACAAACCGACTATGAATAACGCCCATAGTCGTACCCATAGCCAGACCCTGAAACTGGCACAATTAAACATGCGCGGATCCCAAATCGTCTCCCTCGAAATGTCCCGCATTATGGGGGAGAAGAATATCGACATCCTGTTCATGCAGGAGCCGTACAACGTGAAGGGCAAATTCATCGGCCTCACGAATTGCACGGCAGTCACGGGCGCGGAGCCTGGCAACCGAGCCATGGCTGGTATCGCGATACGCAATCCCAACCTCGAGTCCCTTAAGCTGTCGCATCTCAGCGACGACTATTGTACGTGTATCGAGGTAACAGGACCATTCGGGAAACTGTACCTCGCTAGCGTATATTTCAAATTCTCGCACGATATCGAAAGATATCTGGCGAGAATCTCGCAAATATGCCGCTCCCTCCGCGGACAGAGATTAATAATCGCTGCCGATGCCAACGCGAAGTCCTCGATTTGGCACAGCACCACAACCGATCCGCGAGGCGAAGAATTGGAATGGGTCGTAACCCAGGAAAATCTAGTAGTTCTCAACGAACCCGGTAACGCCCCCACATTCCGCAACCATAAAGGATCCTCCAACGTAGATGTAACGCTGTCAAGCCTACCGACCGTCGGGTACATAGGAAGCTGGAAGGTCCATGAAAATTGGACATCCAGCGACCACAACGCAATTACCTTCACGTACAAGGCCCCCACCACAATGGGACCCGCCTCCGCGAGCCCTAGATTCAATACATCCAAGGCCGATTGGGCTAAATTCCAATCGAACCTGGAAATAATCAAAAGCAGCCTCCTCCGCGATTCCCGGCTGGACAGCAAATCTGCAATTGAGGCCTCAGCTGCGTCTCTCCAAGACGCAATCATTACGGCTGCGCAAAAATCCCTCCCGAGAAAGAAAATTTTCCCGAAATCGGTTCCCTGGTGGACGGAAAACCTGACCCGGCTAAAGAAGAAAACTTACCGCATGCGGAAGTCCTTCCAGGTCGAGTCGGACCCTTCCATCAGGGAGGCGAAACGCGTCGCGTACCTTCAGATTCGCAGGAAGTATTCCTACGAAATTCAGACCGCCAAGCGATCAAGCTGGCGGGACTTCGTAACGGAATCCTGCGCGAAAAACCCATGGGGAGCGGCGTATAAAATCTGCGTCAAAAAGATCAGCCCCGATAAAGCCCTGGCCACTTCCCCGGTTCTGTCCGGTTCCACTATCACGTGGGAGGAGACCGCGTTAAGTCTCCTCCACGCCCTTGTTCCCGACGACGCCCCGGACACGCTCGAGTGTCAACGTCGTAAAAGGTCCGCGAGCGTAACCCCCCCGGATACCCCAGACACTCCGCCCTTCACGGAACAGGAAATTTGCCATGCAATCGGCTCGATTCGCAATGGCAAAGCTCCAGGTTCCGACCTTATCGAGGTCAGAATGCTTAAGGCCGCTTATCCGGTCCTAATAAGCGAAATCTCAGCCCTCTTCAACGGCTGCCTGTCACAAGGCAGCTTCCCGAAGCCATGGAAATATGGCTCGATACGCGCCCTCCTCAAAAGCCCCGATAGGGACGAGTCTGCGGCCAGCTCCTACAGGCCCATCTGCCTTCTCTCGGTGGTTGGGAAATCCCTGGAGAAGCTGATCCGCGAAAGGCTGGAGCCCATTTTTCTCCACCCCGGCTATGCTTCCCCTAGGCAGTTCGGCTTCCGAAAGGGGAGGTCGACGACTGACGCCATCCGCGCCGTCCGCAGCGGGCTCGAGGGGTCAACGACAAAATATGCGCTTGCGATTTTGTTCGACATCTCGGGCGCGTTCGACAACGTATGGTGGCCCAGCGTCCTCTTTCGCCTCAAGGAGCGGAACTGCCCGCGAAACCTATATAGACTCGTCGCGGACTATCTCAACGACCGTACGGCCTCACTGATAGGGAAATTGACCCGTGTCGAGAAACAGGTAACCAGAGGCTGTCCTCAGGGCTCAATCTTAGGGCCCAGCCTCTGGAACCTTGTGTTCGACAGCCTGCTGATTACCCTGGCCAACGAGGGCGTAGAGGCGTTCGCCTACGCGGACGACCTCCTTATCCTCGTCCCAGGAAACAGCAGGCTCGAGTTGCAGGAAAAGGGACAGCACGCGACAACCATCATTGAGAAATGGTACGAGTCCGAGAAGCTGACCCTTTCACAGGAAAAAGCAGAGATGATCCTCTTCCGTGGTCATCTCGATATTCGAAGGCCCCCAACAATTAAGATTCAATCGAGGCAAATACGTATGGTCGAAACCGTAAAATATCTCGGCGTCTACCTCGATCAAGGCCTGAGGATCCGGACGCACGCCCGGAAAATCAGGTCGAAGTGCGCCGAGAAATATAACTCCATGGCCGCCATAGCCCGCAGGAACTGGGGACTCAAATACGAGTCCCTAGATGTTCTATACAAGGGACTTTTCCTGCCAATCGCCACGTACGCCGCCCCCGCGTGGAGCGACCTGGTAAATAAGACCTCAGCCTCAGAGCTCCTAAGGGCGCAAAGGTACGCTCTCCTGCGTACCACCAAAGCCTATAGGACAGTATCTACCGACGCTCTACACATAATCGCTGGTGCTCCTCCGGTTGACCTCGTTATCAGACGAGCGGCAGCCCTGTATGATGCGCGAACTCCCGCCCCCGCAGCGGGCGGCGCTGTGGAGGACCCCGTCGAGGAACAAGCCTCCGAGTCCCTGCTTAGCGTATGGCAGGAGCGCTGGGATGTCTCTGCCCATGGCAGATACACCCACCGCTTCCTGCCGTGCGTGAGGCAGCGGATGAGCATGGGATGGTTCTCTTTGAACCATTACATATCCCAGATCATCTCGGGACACGGTGACTTCGCGGACAAACTCCACAGCAGAGGGCTAGCCGATAGCCCCCGCTGCCGCTGCGGCGCCCCCAACGAGACACCCAGCCACCTGTTATTCGAATGCCCTCTGTATAACGCAGAACGCGAGCCCCTCCGGAACGCCATGCGGACCAGCGGGAACCTGGATTGGCCCCCACCCCCACCGGACCTGATTAGGGAATCGATCTTCCCGGCACTGGCACAAACCGCGCGCGACATCCTCCGCGCGAAGGAAAAGGTCCGGGAAGATCGCCCTCCACGCCGCGATCACTCCGCGAGACCATCCCGAGAACGCGATCCCACCCCGCGAAACCGCGAAAACCGCGACCCCCCGCGAAAACGGCGAAAACCGTGAAAGCCGCGAAAAACCGCGAGAACCGCGAAAAACCACGAAACCCGCGACCCACCCCCACCCACCCGCGAAAAACCGCGAAAAACCGCGAAACCCGCGACCCATCCCCACCCTCCCGCGAAAAACCGCGGAAAACCGTGAAAACCGCGGAAAACCGCGGGAACCGCGAAAAACCGCGAGAACCGCGAAAAACCGCGAAACCCGCGACCCACCCCCACCCACCCGCGAAAAACCGCGAAAAACCGCGGAAAACCGCGAGGACCGCGGAAAACCGCGAAACCCGCGACCCACCCCCACCCACCCGCGAAAAACCGCGAGAACCGCGGAAAACCGCGAAACCCGCGACCCACCCCCACCCCCCGCGAAAAACCGCGAACTTTTTCTTTTTCTTTTTCTTTTTCTTTTTCTTTTTCTTTTTCTTTTTTTCTTTTTCTTTTTCTTTTTCTTTTTCTTTTTCTTTTTCTTTTTCTTTTTCTTTTTCTTTCCTTTTTTCTTTTCTTTCTTTTCTTTTCTATTCTTTTCTATTCTTTTTCTGTTCTTTTCTCCTCTTTTTACTTCTTTTGCCTCCTTTTCTTCTCCTCTCTCTCCCCTCCTCTTCATCCCTCCCCACTTACCAAAACCCTGACAGTCCATGCGGGCGGCGCTTCGGCACCGTGACTGTAGGGTTCAACGGCGAAGGCAATAGCCGTAGCCAACCCGCTCGGGATCAAGCGAAAGCTGGCGGCTCTACCTCCACGTGGTCCCCGCTGGACAGCGCTGGACGTTGCTTGCAGCGTCCAGGGCTGACGAAATGAGCCGCTTCCCCTCTTCAAGGGGTAGATCCAACTTGTCCGATGACCTTCCCGAAAGGGGAAAGAGGGCAGGGTTGTTCCAAGCCATATCCGTCCCAACATCTTCGGACTTCCCCTCGCAGCTGTTGAACTAGAAAGTAGGGCCGAATAACATCAGGCCGGCGTTACCGATATGAGGATAACCTCGAGGTGCGGTATGCTCTCCTGAGCAACGCCCAGACTACATGTCCCTATCTACTCCCCCCAGGGGCCGCCGGTAGATGGCGGTTCGGGATTTTGCGCTCCCGGGGTTCCCGAGCACTCGCATACCGTAACCGGCTGTCGTTAGCAACGACCCACCGGGCCAGGGGGCCTAATAACCCTCTGTCCCGGTGGTACGCGCGACAGACCGGCCGGGGGTCTTGCCTTAACCGGCTGGGCCGCGAGGAGATAAACCTCTATAATAAATCCCTTGCTCAAGCTATGGCGCGCGGCGAAGGGCGCGTATCCGCCTTGCACTAACACTGTGGATACGTGGCCGGTGGGTGCACCGGTCCCTAGCGGCCCCCCGCGGGACACCAGGCGCATCCCGTGAGTACGTAGCCTTCCCCCTCGGAATGGGCGTCACCCGGGGGGGTGATGTTAGATCGTCCCGACTCGTGGGACTTAATATGAGTAACAAGAAAATAACATTGAAAAATATAATTGGGGCTGGGGGGGAGAAAGGTAAAGGAGGGAAGGTGGAGGAGAAGGAGAAGAAGGTGGTGGAGGAGGTACGGAGCAGCAGGGCGGAGGCTGATGCTCCTAGTACATCGCGGAGCCGTAGCGTGAGCGTCCGCAGGCGTCGGAATAGCCGAGACAGTAGTGCCGGATCCAAGAGGAGGAAGGCTGATGGGGATGATGTGAGTGAATGCGATATGATGAGTGAATGTGGAAGTGTGAATGATGATGCGAAAGGTGAATTGGGTGTGCGTGAGGATCTGTGTGCGAGCGCGATGACCGTGAGAGGATGTGATGAGCGTGATGAGCGTGATGAGTTAGTGCGAATGAGAATGATTGGTGAGAAGCTGCGGAAGTGTGTGTTCAGTGACGTGAATCGAGTGAATAAAAGCGTGAGTGAGTGTATTTTGAATTGTGTGGGAGAGTATGAGGAATGCCTGATGCGTATGATGTGTGAGAACGAAAGGTTGAAGGGTCGTTTGGATGAGTGTGTGAAGCGTGACTGGGTGCGTGAGTCCGTTAGTGTGTCACCCGTGCAAGGTGTGTCTGGAAAAACGTTTGCGAGTGTGATTGGGTCAAAGCCGAGTGTTGGTATGAGTGCGAGAAAAGAGAGAGTGAGTGAGCCGATGCGGATGAGTGAAAGGAAATTTGCTGTCGTCATCAAACCGAAGGACGACAACTCTAAGATGACGAGCGAGCAAGTAAAAGAGAAAGTCATGAATGAAGTCAGTAAGTGTTTGAATGTCCGTGTGAAGGCCGTACGTAAAACGAGAAGTGGAGGTATCGCCGTCGAGACGGTTAGCGAGAATGAGTTGAAGCGAATGCGTGAGTGTGAGAAGTTCGGAAAGATTGGTCTGCGTGTGGATGAACCGCGTAAGATTGGTGCAAAAGTTATAGTGTACGATGTCCCTTGTGCGGTTACAAATGAGGAATTGTTGTGTGAGTTGTATGAGAAAAATTTGAAAGAGTGTGTGAGTGAGAAAGAGTTTAAAGAGCGTGTGCGTGTGGTCAGCAGGACCAATAAGAAAGATTCGAATGTGGGTAATTGTGTGTTTGAACTGAGTGTGCGTATGTGGAGTAAATTAATGAATGAGGGACGTGTGTATATACATTGGCGTGCATGTAAACTGAGAGAGTTTGTGAGTGTGTTGCGTTGCCATAAGTGCTGTGCGTTCGGGCACATGGCCAGGGAATGCAAGGAGAAAGAGAGTGTGTGCCAAAAGTGTGGTGAGACTGGGCACATGAGGAGTGATTGTAAAAACAGCGAGTGTTGTAGAAATTGTCGGTTGAGAGGTAACAAGAGCGACCATTCGGTTACGTCCGTGGAATGTCCGGAATACGTGCGAATGGCTGAGCGTGAGAGAGCGAGAATAAGTGTGGATTAATGTCTGTGTACGTCCTAAATGCGATCCAGTGTAATTGTCAGCGGGCATATGCGGTGATGTGTGATTTGGGTGTTGTAATGAATGAGAATCGAGTGAGTGTAGGCATATTACAGGAGCCATATGTCGCTGTGGATGGGTGTGTGAAAGGCTTGCCCGCTGGTATGAATGTGTATGTATGTGAAGCGAGCCAGAAGAAGGCCGCTATTGTTGTAAATGATGATCGTGTGGAGTCTATGTGTGTGAGAGAATGTACGAATGAATATGGTGTGTGTGTGTGGATGAAGGGGGATTTTGGAGAGGTGTATGTGATTTCTGTGTATTGCAGGTACGGCCAAGAAATTGGTCCGTACCTGCAATACTTGGAGTGTGTGCGTGAGCGATTGAGGGGAAAGAGGTTAATAGTTGGTATGGATGCGAATGCAGTGTCGCCCTTGTGGTACAGCAAGGGCGACCTGCATTCTAGAGAGAATGTGTTGCGTGGCGAGTTATTGGAAGAGTGGATCATTGGATCCGGAATGCGTGTGTTGAATGAACCGAGTGAGTGGTATACGTTTGCGGGAGTGCATGGGCAGAGTGACATCGATGTCACTCTGGTGAATGATGTGTGGGCCAGGTGTCAGTTTGAATGGGAGATTAAGAATGATTGGGGTGTGAGTGACCATAATGTGATAAGTATTAGAGTAAGTTGCGAGAATGAGTGTGAGAATGTGATTGTAGCCGGGCGGAGGTGGTCCAGCAAAGGAGTTGACTGGGACGGATACGTGAGTGAATTGAAGGAATGTGCTGCTGTGAATGGTGTGAACGTTCGAATGGATGCGAGTGTGGATGAACTGTGGGAGTGTGTGAAATCATGGATCTACGTTGCGAATGAAAGACGTTTGAAAGAGATCAAGAGAGTGAATGCTAGAAAGCCTGTATGGTGGACGCGTGGTTTGGAACGAATGAAGAAGCGTGTGAGAAAGCTAAGGAAGCAATTCCAGAGAGCAAGGAAACGAGGAGTGAATGTGAACGAGAGAGAGGAGGAATATAAGAGATGTATGCGTGAATATAAGAGAGAATTGTGTCGTGTGAAAGAGAAAAACTGGCAACAGTTTGTGAGTAAGTGGAGCAACGTAGATCCATGGGGATCAGTATACAAGGTCTGCAGAGGAAAGAAAGGGAATGAGCGATTGAGCACGTTGAATGTGAATGGAAGGATGACGAGTACGTGGGAAGAGAGTGCGTGTGCTTTGCTGGACACCCATTTCCCGGCTACGCGAATGGGTGCAGTGCGTGAGTTCGATGTTATGCGTGATGGTCACACGAGTGTAAGTAGTTTTGAATGGTGCGAGATTGAGGATGCGGTGAGTCGTGTGAAGATGCGTAAGGCACCTGGCCTAGATGGTATTTCTGGAGAGATCGTGAAGCGTGTATGGTGTGCGATTCCGGAGTGGATGATGAGACTGTATGATGAGTGTTTGAGAACTAACTCTTTCCCGAGTGAATGGAAAAAGGCGAGAGTGATTGTGTTGTTAAAATCCCCCGACAAAGTGCGATCCGACCCCAGGTCTTACAGAGCCATATGTTTGTTGCCCGTGTTGGGCAAAGTGTTGGAGCGAATGATGGTTAATCGTCTTATGTGTAGTATGAATGTGAGTATGAATGATGCCCAGCACGGGTTTAGACGGGGTCGGTCCACAGAGAGTGCATGGATGAAAGTTAAGGAGTATGTGGGAGCGAGTGAGTGTAAATATGTATTAGGTGTGTTTGTCGATTTTCAAGGAGCGTTCGACAATTTGGAGTGGATGAGAGTGATTGAGAGATTGAATGTGATTGGATGTAAAGAGATTGGGTTATGGATGAGCTATTTTAAGGATCGCATGGTGTGTATGGAAGGTGTGAATGGGATTGTGTGGAAAAAAGTTGAACGTGGGTGTCCACAGGGGTCCATTTGTGGGCCATTTATTTGGAACATAATGATGGACGAACTCCTGTGGACACTGAGTGAATGTGGATGTAAGTGTGTTGCGTATGCGGATGATTTGTTGTTGATTGTGGAAGGGCGTAATCGAATGGAGCTTGAGCGAATGGGAACCGAGTGGATGAGACATGTGAGTGAATGGGGAGCGAGAGTTGGTGTGAGTGTGTCTGAAAGTAAAACGGTGTGTATGCTGATGAAAGGGATCCTGGCCAGATCTAGATGCCCGAACGTACGTGTGAATGAGAGATGCGTGAAGTATGTTGAATGCGTGAAGTACCTTGGTGTGTGGATGAGTGAGAGAATGAATTTTAGGATGCATCTGGTGAATGTGAGGTCTAAGATTATGAATGTTGTGGGGCAAATGAGAAGAGTGTTACGGAGTGAATGGGGTGTGAGAAAGAGAGCTATGCGTGTGTTGTACAAGGGACTGTTTGAAGCGTGTGTGTTGTATGGATCGAGTGTATGGTGTGATGTTTTGCGTTTCGAGTATGGGAGGAAGTTATTAGAGCGGTGTCAGCGTGTCGTGTTGTATGTGTGCGTGCGTGTGTGTAGGACCGTCTCGACGGAGGCCATGCAGGTCCTCATGGGAGCGATCCCGTGGGACCTGCAGTGCAGACGGCGAGCGATTGTGTGGAAATTGAAGAATGGTGTGAGCGTGGGTACGAATGAGTGTGTGAATGATGACGAAATGCGTGGGAAAACATCGGCTGAGTGCATGAGAATTTTGGATGAGAGACTGTATGATGAATGGCAGAGTAGATGGGATGAGAGTGAAAGGGGACGGGTGACATATAGGTTTATAAGGGATGTAAGGTTTGCGTGGAAGGAGAGTGAGTTCGACCCGGGAATGTTTGTTTGCTTTATTTTGACCGGTCACGGTAGTATGAATGCATATCTGTAT
>NW_027475181.1:57500-72500 GCF_051020985.1 Nomia melanderi
CGTTAATAAACATCATGTTTACGCATGGATTAAACATTGAAATAATTTTAAAACGCTTATTAAAAAAGTTTACTCTTGACCGTGGGACTTAGAAAAATTTCGGGAAGTCCGATTCGCCTGCTGGAATTACCGCACGGGCTGGACACCTCGCTCCGACGAATCGGTTTTTTCCATTTTTTCCGAAAAATAAATTTTTGTAATTTTTTTTAACGTTAAAAACGTTAATAAACGTCATGTTTACGCATGGATTAAACATTGAAATAATTTTAAAACGCTTATTAAAAAAGTTGGTGTCGACCGTGGGACTTAGAAAAATTTCGGGAAGTCCGATTCGCCTGCTGGAATTACCGCACGGGCTGGACAGCTCGCTCCGACGAATCGGTTTTTTCCATTTTTTCCGAAAAATAAATTTTTGTAATTTTTTTTAACGTTAAAAACGTTAATAAACGTCATGTTTACGCATGGATTAAACATTGAAATAATTTTAAAACGCTTATTAAAAAAGTTGGTGTCGACCGTGGGACTTAGAAAAATTTCGGGAAGTCCGATTCGCCTGCTGGAATTACCGCACGGGCTGGACACCTCGCTCCGACGAATCGGTTTTTTCCATTTTTTCCGAAAAATAAATTTTTGTAATTTTTTTTAACGTTAAAAACGTTAATAAACGTCATGTTTACGCATGGATTAAACATTGAAATAATTTTAAAACGCTTATTAAAAAAGTTGGTGTCGACCGTGGGACTTAGAAAAATTTCGGGAAGTCCGATTCGCCTGCTGGAATTACCGCACGGGCTGGACACCTCGCTCCGACGAATCGGTTTTTTCCATTTTTTTTGAAAAATAAATTTTTGTAATTTTTTTTAATGTTAAAAACGTTAATAAACATCATGTTTACGCATGGATTAAACATTGAAATAATTTTAAAACGCTTATTAAAAAAGTTGGTGTCGACCGTGGGACTTAGAAAAATTTCGGGAAGTCCGATTCGCCTGCTGGAATTACCGCACGGGCTGGACAGCTCGCTCCGACGAATCGGTTTTTTCCATTTTTTCCGAAAAATAAATTTTTGTAATTTTTTTTAACGTTAAAAACGTTAATAAACGTCATGTTTACGCATGGATTAAACATTGAAATAATTTTAAAACGCTTATTAAAAAAGTTGGTGTCGACCGTGGGACTTAGAAAAATTTCGGGAAGTCCGATTCGCCTGCTGGAATTACCGCACGGGCTGGACACCTCGCTCCGACGAATCGGTTTTTTCCATTTTTTCCGAAAAATAAATTTTTGTAATTTTTTTTAACGTTAAAAACGTTAATAAACGTCATGTTTACGCATGGATTAAACATTGAAATAATTTTAAAACGCTTATTAAAAAAGTTGGTGTCGACCGTGGGACTTAGAAAAATTTCGGGAAGTCCGATTCGCCTGCTGGAATTACCGCACGGGCTGGACACCTCGCTCCGACGAATCGGTTTTTTCCATTTTTTTTGAAAAATAAATTTTTGTAATTTTTTTTAATGTTAAAAACGTTAATAAACATCATGTTTACGCATGGATTAAACATTGAAATAATTTTAAAACGCTTATTAAAAAAGTTTACTCTTGACCGTGGGACTTAGAAAAATTTCGGGAAGTCCGATTCGCCTGCTGGAATTACCGCACGGCCTGGACAGCTCGCATCGACCGATACATTTTTTCCATTTTCAGTGAAAAAAAAATTTTTGTCAATTTTCTCAACGTTAAAAACGTTAATAAACTGCGTTTTTATGCGTGGATTAAACATTAAAAAAATTTTGAAATATGTGATGAAAAAGTTTACTCTTGACCGTTCGGACTTAGAAAAATTTCGAGTACCTCGGATCGCCTGCTGGAATTACCGCACGGCCTGGACAGCCCGCATCGACCGATACATTTTTTCCATTTTCAGTGAAAAAAAAATTTTTGTCAATTTTCTCAACGTTAAAAACGTTAATAAACTGCGTTTTTATGCGTGGATTAAACATTAAAAAAATTTTGAAATATGTGATGAAAAAGTTTACTCTTGACCGTCGGGACTTAGAAAAATTTCGAGTACCCCGGATCGCCTGCTGGAATTACCGCACGGCCTGGATAGCCCGCATCGACCGATACATTTTTTCCATTTTCAGTGAAAAAAAAATTTTTGTCAATTTTCTCAACGTTAAAAACGTTAATAAACTGCGTTTTTATGCGTGGATTAAACATTAAAAAAATTTTGAAATATGTGATGAAAAAGTTTACTCTTGACCGTCGGGACTTAGAAAAATTTCGAGTACCCCGGATCGCCTGCTGGCATTACCGCACGGCCTGGACAGCACGCTCCGACGAATCGGTTTTTTCCATTTTTTCCGAAAAATAAATTTTTGTAATTTTTTTTAATGTCAAAAACGTTAATAAACGTCATGTTTACGCATGGATTAAACATTGAAATAATTTTAAAACGCTTATTAAAAAAGTTGGTGTCGACCGTGGGACTTAGAAAAATTTCGGGAAGTCCGATTCGCCTGCTGGAATTACCGCACGGGCTGGACACCTCGCTCCGACGAATCGGTTTTTTCCATTTTTTCCGAAAAATAAATTTTTGTAATTTTTTTTAACGTTAAAAACGTTAATAAACGTCATGTTTACGCATGGATTAAACATTGAAATAATTTTAAAACGCTTATTAAAAAAGTTGGTGTCGACCGTGGGACTTAGAAAAATTTCGGGAAGTCCGATTCGCCTGCTGGAATTACCGCACGGCCTGGACAGCTCGCTCCGACGAATCGGTTTTTTCCATTTTTTCCGAAAAATAAATTTTTGTAATTTTTTTTAACGTTAAAAACGTTAATAAACGTCATGTTTACGCATGGATTAAACATTGAAATAATTTTAAAACGCTTATTAAAAAAGTTGGTGTCGACCGTGGGACTTAGAAAAATTTCGGGAAGTCCGATTCGCCTGCTGGAATTACCGCACGGGCTGGACACCTCGCTCCGACGAATCGGTTTTTTCCATTTTTTCCGAAAAATAAATTTTTGTAATTTTTTTTAACGTTAAAAACGTTAATAAACGTCATGTTTACGCATGGATTAAACATTGAAATAATTTTAAAACGCTTATTAAAAAAGTTGGTGTCGACCGTGGGACTTAGAAAAATTTCGGGAAGTCCGATTCGCCTGCTGGAATTACCGCACGGGCTGGACAGCTCGCTCCGACGAATCGGTTTTTTCCATTTTTTCCGAAAAATAAATTTTTGTAATTTTTTTTAACGTTAAAAACGTTAATAAACGTCATGTTTACGCATGGATTAAACATTGAAATAATTTTAAAACGCTTATTAAAAAAGTTGGTGTCGACCGTGGGACTTAGAAAAATTTCGGGAAGTCCGATTCGCCTGCTGGAATTACCGCACGGGCTGGACACCTCGCTCCGACGAATCGGTTTTTTCCATTTTTTCCGAAAAATAAATTTTTGTAATTTTTTTTAACGTTAAAAACGTTAATAAACGTCATGTTTACGCATGGATTAAACATTGAAATAATTTTAAAACGCTTATTAAAAAAGTTGGTGTCGACCGTGGGACTTAGAAAAATTTCGGGAAGTCCGATTCGCCTGCTGGAATTACCGCACGGGCTGGACAGCTCGCTCCGACGAATCGGTTTTTTCCATTTTTTCCGAAAAATAAATTTTTGTAATTTTTTTTAACGTTAAAAACGTTAATAAACGTCATGTTTACGCATGGATTAAACATTGAAATAATTTTAAAACGCTTATTAAAAAAGTTGGTGTCGACCGTGGGACTTAGAAAAATTTCGGGAAGTCCGATTCGCCTGCTGGAATTACCGCACGGGCTGGACACCTCGCTCCGACGAATCGGTTTTTTCCATTTTTTCCGAAAAATAAATTTTTGTAATTTTTTTTAACGTTAAAAACGTTAATAAACGTCATGTTTACGCATGGATTAAACATTGAAATAATTTTAAAACGCTTATTAAAAAAGTTGGTGTCGACCGTGGGACTTAGAAAAATTTCGGGAAGTCCGATTCGCCTGCTGGAATTACCGCACGGGCTGGACACCTCGCTCCGACGAATCGGTTTTTTCCATTTTTTTTGAAAAATAAATTTTTGTAATTTTTTTTAATGTTAAAAACGTTAATAAACATCATGTTTACGCATGGATTAAACATTGAAATAATTTTAAAACGCTTATTAAAAAAGTTTACTCTTGACCGTGGGACTTAGAAAAATTTCGGGAAGTCCGATTCGCCTGCTGGAATTACCGCACGGCCTGGACAGCTCGCTCCGACGAATCGGTTTTTTCCATTTTTTCCGAAAAATAAATTTTTGTAATTTTTTTTAATGTTAAAAACATTAATAAACGTCATGTTTACGCATGGATTAAACATTGAAATAATTTTAAAACGCTTATTAAAAAAGTTGGTGTCGACCGTGGGACTTAGAAAAATTTCGGGAAGTCCGATTCGCCTGCTGGAATTACCGCACGGGCTGGACACCTCGCTCCGACGAATCGGTTTTTTCCATTTTTTCCGAAAAATAAATTTTTGTAATTTTTTTTAACGTTAAAAACGTTAATAAACGTCATGTTTACGCATGGATTAAACATTGAAATAATTTTAAAACGCTTATTAAAAAAGTTGGTGTCGACCGTGGGACTTAGAAAAATTTCGGGAAGTCCGATTCGCCTGCTGGAATTACCGCACGGCCTGGACAGCTCGCTCCGACGAATCGGTTTTTTCCATTTTTTCCGAAAAATAAATTTTTGTAATTTTTTTTAATGTTAAAAACGTTAATAAACGTCATGTTTACGCATGGATTAAACATTGAAATAATTTTAAAACGCTTATTAAAAAAGTTGGTGTCGACCGTGGGACTTAGAAAAATTTCGGGAAGTCCGATTCGCCTGCTGGAATTACCGCACGGGCTGGACACCTCGCTCCGACGAATCGGTTTTTTCCATTTTTTCCGAAAAATAAATTTTTGTAATTTTTTTTAACGTTAAAAACGTTAATAAACGTCATGTTTACGCATGGATTAAACATTGAAATAATTTTAAAACGCTTATTAAAAAAGTTGGTGTCGACCGTGGGACTTAGAAAAATTTCGGGAAGTCCGATTCGCCTGCTGGAATTACCGCACGGGCTGGACACCTCGCTCCGACGAATCGGTTTTTTCCATTTTTTCCGAAAAATAAATTTTTGTAATTTTTTTTAACGTTAAAAACGTTAATAAACGTCATGTTTACGCATGGATTAAACATTGAAATAATTTTAAAACGCTTATTAAAAAAGTTGGTGTCGACCGTGGGACTTAGAAAAATTTCGGGAAGTCCGATTCGCCTGCTGGAATTACCGCACGGGCTGGACACCTCGCTCCGACGAATCGGTTTTTTCCATTTTTTTTGAAAAATAAATTTTTGTAATTTTTTTTAATGTTAAAAACGTTAATAAACATCATGTTTACGCATGGATTAAACATTGAAATAATTTTAAAACGCTTATTAAAAAAGTTTACTCTTGACCGTGGGACTTAGAAAAATTTCGGGAAGTCCGATTCGCCTGCTGGAATTACCGCACGGCCTGGACAGCTCGCTCCGACGAATCGGTTTTTTCCATTTTTTCCGAAAAATAAATTTTTGTAATTTTTTTTAATGTTAAAAACGTTAATAAACGTCATGTTTACGCATGGATTAAACATTGAAATAATTTTAAAACGCTTATTAAAAAAGTTGGTGTCGACCGTGGGACTTAGAAAAATTTCGGGAAGTCCGATTCGCCTGCTGGAATTACCGCACGGGCTGGACACCTCGCTCCGACGAATCGGTTTTTTCCATTTTTTCCGAAAAATAAATTTTTGTAATTTTTTTTAACGTTAAAAACGTTAATAAACGTCATGTTTACGCATGGATTAAACATTGAAATAATTTTAAAACGCTTATTAAAAAAGTTGGTGTCGACCGTGGGACTTAGAAAAATTTCGGGAAGTCCGATTCGCCTGCTGGAATTACCGCACGGGCTGGACAGCTCGCTCCGACGAATCGGTTTTTTCCATTTTTTCCGAAAAATAAATTTTTGTAATTTTTTTTAACGTTAAAAACGTTAATAAACGTCATGTTTACGCATGGATTAAACATTGAAATAATTTTAAAACGCTTATTAAAAAAGTTGGTGTCGACCGTGGGACTTAGAAAAATTTCGGGAAGTCCGATTCGCCTGCTGGAATTACCGCACGGGCTGGACACCTCGCTCCGACGAATCGGTTTTTTCCATTTTTTCCGAAAAATAAATTTTTGTAATTTTTTTTAACGTTAAAAACGTTAATAAACGTCATGTTTACGCATGGATTAAACATTGAAATAATTTTAAAACGCTTATTAAAAAAGTTGGTGTCGACCGTGGGACTTAGAAAAATTTCGGGAAGTCCGATTCGCCTGCTGGAATTACCGCACGGGCTGGACACCTCGCTCCGACGAATCGGTTTTTTCCATTTTTTTTGAAAAATAAATTTTTGTAATTTTTTTTAATGTTAAAAACGTTAATAAACATCATGTTTACGCATGGATTAAACATTGAAATAATTTTAAAACGCTTATTAAAAAAGTTTACTCTTGACCGTGGGACTTAGAAAAATTTCGGGAAGTCCGATTCGCCTGCTGGAATTACCGCACGGCCTGGACAGCTCGCATCGACCGATACATTTTTTCCATTTTCAGTGAAAAAAAAATTTTTGTCAATTTTCTCAACGTTAAAAACGTTAATAAACTGCGTTTTTATGCGTGGATTAAACATTAAAAAAATTTTGAAATATGTGATGAAAAAGTTTACTCTTGACCGTTCGGACTTAGAAAAATTTCGAGTACCTCGGATCGCCTGCTGGAATTACCGCACGGCCTGGACAGCCCGCATCGACCGATACATTTTTTCCATTTTCAGTGAAAAAAAAATTTTTGTCAATTTTCTCAACGTTAAAAACGTTAATAAACTGCGTTTTTATGCGTGGATTAAACATTAAAAAAATTTTGAAATATGTGATGAAAAAGTTTACTCTTGACCGTCGGGACTTAGAAAAATTTCGAGTACCCCGGATCGCCTGCTGGCATTACCGCACGGCCTGGACAGCACGCTCCGACGAATCGGTTTTTTCCATTTTTTCCGAAAAATAAATTTTTGTAATTTTTTTTAATGTCAAAAACGTTAATAAACGTCATGTTTACGCATGGATTAAACATTGAAATAATTTTAAAACGCTTATTAAAAAAGTTGGTGTCGACCGTGGGACTTAGAAAAATTTCGGGAAGTCCGATTCGCCTGCTGGAATTACCGCACGGCCTGGACAGCTCGCTCCGACGAATCGGTTTTTTCCATTTTTTCCGAAAAATAAATTTTTGTAATTTTTTTTAATGTTAAAAACATTAATAAACGTCATGTTTACGCATGGATTAAACATTGAAATAATTTTAAAACGCTTATTAAAAAAGTTGGTGTCGACCGTGGGACTTAGAAAAATTTCGGGAAGTCCGATTCGCCTGCTGGAATTACCGCACGGGCTGGACACCTCGCTCCGACGAATCGGTTTTTTCCATTTTTTCCGAAAAATAAATTTTTGTAATTTTTTTTAACGTTAAAAACGTTAATAAACGTCATGTTTACGCATGGATTAAACATTGAAATAATTTTAAAACGCTTATTAAAAAAGTTGGTGTCGACCGTGGGACTTAGAAAAATTTCGGGAAGTCCGATTCGCCTGCTGGAATTACCGCACGGGCTGGACACCTCGCTCCGACGAATCGGTTTTTTCCATTTTTTCCGAAAAATAAATTTTTGTAATTTTTTTTAACGTTAAAAACGTTAATAAACGTCATGTTTACGCATGGATTAAACATTGAAATAATTTTAAAACGCTTATTAAAAAAGTTGGTGTCGACCGTGGGACTTAGAAAAATTTCGGGAAGTCCGATTCGCCTGCTGGAATTACCGCACGGGCTGGACACCTCGCTCCGACGAATCGGTTTTTTCCATTTTTTTTGAAAAATAAATTTTTGTAATTTTTTTTAATGTTAAAAACGTTAATAAACATCATGTTTACGCATGGATTAAACATTGAAATAATTTTAAAACGCTTATTAAAAAAGTTTACTCTTGACCGTGGGACTTAGAAAAATTTCGGGAAGTCCGATTCGCCTGCTGGAATTACCGCACGGCCTGGACAGCTCGCATCGACCGATACATTTTTTCCATTTTCAGTGAAAAAAAAATTTTTGTCAATTTTCTCAACGTTAAAAACGTTAATAAACTGCGTTTTTATGCGTGGATTAAACATTAAAAAAATTTTGAAATATGTGATGAAAAAGTTTACTCTTGACCGTTCGGACTTAGAAAAATTTCGAGTACCTCGGATCGCCTGCTGGAATTACCGCACGGCCTGGACAGCCCGCATCGACCGATACATTTTTTCCATTTTCAGTGAAAAAAAAATTTTTGTCAATTTTCTCAACGTTAAAAACGTTAATAAACTGCGTTTTTATGCGTGGATTAAACATTAAAAAAATTTTGAAATATGTGATGAAAAAGTTTACTCTTGACCGTCGGGACTTAGAAAAATTTCGAGTACCCCGGATCGCCTGCTGGAATTACCGCACGGCCTGGATAGCCCGCATCGACCGATACATTTTTTCCATTTTCAGTGAAAAAAAAATTTTTGTCAATTTTCTCAACGTTAAAAACGTTAATAAACTGCGTTTTTATGCGTGGATTAAACATTAAAAAAATTTTGAAATATGTGATGAAAAAGTTTACTCTTGACCGTCGGGACTTAGAAAAATTTCGAGTACCCCGGATCGCCTGCTGGCATTACCGCACGGCCTGGACAGCACGCTCCGACGAATCGGTTTTTTCCATTTTTTCCGAAAAATAAATTTTTGTAATTTTTTTTAATGTCAAAAACGTTAATAAACGTCATGTTTACGCATGGATTAAACATTGAAATAATTTTAAAACGCTTATTAAAAAAGTTGGTGTCGACCGTGGGACTTAGAAAAATTTCGGGAAGTCCGATTCGCCTGCTGGAATTACCGCACGGCCTGGACAGCTCGCTCCGACGAATCGGTTTTTTCCATTTTTTCCGAAAAATAAATTTTTGTAATTTTTTTTAATGTTAAAAACATTAATAAACGTCATGTTTACGCATGGATTAAACATTGAAATAATTTTAAAACGCTTATTAAAAAAGTTGGTGTCGACCGTGGGACTTAGAAAAATTTCGGGAAGTCCGATTCGCCTGCTGGAATTACCGCACGGGCTGGACACCTCGCTCCGACGAATCGGTTTTTTCCATTTTTTCCGAAAAATAAATTTTTGTAATTTTTTTTAACGTTAAAAACGTTAATAAACGTCATGTTTACGCATGGATTAAACATTGAAATAATTTTAAAACGCTTATTAAAAAAGTTGGTGTCGACCGTGGGACTTAGAAAAATTTCGGGAAGTCCGATTCGCCTGCTGGAATTACCGCACGGGCTGGACACCTCGCTCCGACGAATCGGTTTTTTCCATTTTTTCCGAAAAATAAATTTTTGTAATTTTTTTTAACGTTAAAAACGTTAATAAACGTCATGTTTACGCATGGATTAAACATTGAAATAATTTTAAAACGCTTATTAAAAAAGTTGGTGTCGACCGTGGGACTTAGAAAAATTTCGGGAAGTCCGATTCGCCTGCTGGAATTACCGCACGGGCTGGACACCTCGCTCCGACGAATCGGTTTTTTCCATTTTTTCCGAAAAATAAATTTTTGTAATTTTTTTTAACGTTAAAAACGTTAATAAACGTCATGTTTACGCATGGATTAAACATTGAAATAATTTTAAAACGCTTATTAAAAAAGTTGGTGTCGACCGTGGGACTTAGAAAAATTTCGGGAAGTCCGATTCGCCTGCTGGAATTACCGCACGGGCTGGACACCTCGCTCCGACGAATCGGTTTTTTCCATTTTTTTTGAAAAATAAATTTTTGTAATTTTTTTTAATGTTAAAAACGTTAATAAACATCATGTTTACGCATGGATTAAACATTGAAATAATTTTAAAACGCTTATTAAAAAAGTTTACTCTTGACCGTGGGACTTAGAAAAATTTCGGGAAGTCCGATTCGCCTGCTGGAATTACCGCACGGCCTGGACAGCTCGCTCCGACGAATCGGTTTTTTCCATTTTTTCCGAAAAATAAATTTTTGTAATTTTTTTTAATGTTAAAAACGTTAATAAACATCATGTTTACGCATGGATTAAACATTGAAATAATTTTAAAACGCTTATTAAAAAAGTTTACTCTCGACCGTGGGACTTAGAAAAATTTCGGGAAGTCCGATTCGCCTGCTGGAATTACCGCACGGCCTGGACAGCTCGCATCGACCGATACATTTTTTCCATTTTCAGTGAAAAAAAAATTTTTGTCAATTTTCTCAACGTTAAAAACGTTAATAAACTGCGTTTTTATGCGTGGATTAAACATTAAAAAAATTTTGAAATATGTGATGAAAAAGTTTACTCTTGACCGTTCGGACTTAGAAAAATTTCGAGTACCTCGGATCGCCTGCTGGAATTACCGCACGGCCTGGACAGCCCGCATCGACCGATACATTTTTTCCATTTTCAGTGAAAAAAAAATTTTTGTCAATTTTCTCAACGTTAAAAACGTTAATAAACTGCGTTTTTATGCGTGGATTAAACATTAAAAAAATTTTGAAATATGTGATGAAAAAGTTTACTCTTGACCGTCGGGACTTAGAAAAATTTCGAGTACCCCGGATCGCCTGCTGGAATTACCGCACGGCCTGGATAGCCCGCATCGACCGATACATTTTTTCCATTTTCAGTGAAAAAAAAATTTTTGTCAATTTTCTCAACGTTAAAAACGTTAATAAACTGCGTTTTTATGCGTGGATTAAACATTAAAAAAATTTTGAAATATGTGATGAAAAAGTTTACTCTTGACCGTCGGGACTTAGAAAAATTTCGAGTACCCCGGATCGCCTGCTGGCATTACCGCACGGCCTGGACAGCACGCTCCGACGAATCGGTTTTTTCCATTTTTTCCGAAAAATAAATTTTTGTAATTTTTTTTAATGTCAAAAACGTTAATAAACGTCATGTTTACGCATGGATTAAACATTGAAATAATTTTAAAACGCTTATTAAAAAAGTTGGTGTCGACCGTGGGACTTAGAAAAATTTCGGGAAGTCCGATTCGCCTGCTGGAATTACCGCACGGCCTGGACAGCTCGCTCCGACGAATCGGTTTTTTCCATTTTTTCCGAAAAATAAATTTTTGTAATTTTTTTTAATGTTAAAAACATTAATAAACGTCATGTTTACGCATGGATTAAACATTGAAATAATTTTAAAACGCTTATTAAAAAAGTTGGTGTCGACCGTGGGACTTAGAAAAATTTCGGGAAGTCCGATTCGCCTGCTGGAATTACCGCACGGGCTGGACACCTCGCTCCGACGAATCGGTTTTTTCCATTTTTTCCGAAAAATAAATTTTTGTAATTTTTTTTAACGTTAAAAACGTTAATAAACGTCATGTTTACGCATGGATTAAACATTGAAATAATTTTAAAACGCTTATTAAAAAAGTTGGTGTCGACCGTGGGACTTAGAAAAATTTCGGGAAGTCCGATTCGCCTGCTGGAATTACCGCACGGGCTGGACAGCTCGCTCCGACGAATCGGTTTTTTCCATTTTTTCCGAAAAATAAATTTTTGTAATTTTTTTTAACGTTAAAAACGTTAATAAACGTCATGTTTACGCATGGATTAAACATTGAAATAATTTTAAAACGCTTATTAAAAAAGTTGGTGTCGACCGTGGGACTTAGAAAAATTTCGGGAAGTCCGATTCGCCTGCTGGAATTACCGCACGGGCTGGACACCTCGCTCCGACGAATCGGTTTTTTCCATTTTTTCCGAAAAATAAATTTTTGTAATTTTTTTTAACGTTAAAAACGTTAATAAACGTCATGTTTACGCATGGATTAAACATTGAAATAATTTTAAAACGCTTATTAAAAAAGTTGGTGTCGACCGTGGGACTTAGAAAAATTTCGGGAAGTCCGATTCGCCTGCTGGAATTACCGCACGGGCTGGACACCTCGCTCCGACGAATCGGTTTTTTCCATTTTTTTTGAAAAATAAATTTTTGTAATTTTTTTTAATGTTAAAAACGTTAATAAACATCATGTTTACGCATGGATTAAACATTGAAATAATTTTAAAACGCTTATTAAAAAAGTTTACTCTTGACCGTGGGACTTAGAAAAATTTCGGGAAGTCCGATTCGCCTGCTGGAATTACCGCACGGCCTGGACAGCTCGCTCCGACGAATCGGTTTTTTCCATTTTTTCCGAAAAATAAATTTTTGTAATTTTTTTTAATGTTAAAAACGTTAATAAACGTCATGTTTACGCATGGATTAAACATTGAAATAATTTTAAAACGCTTATTAAAAAAGTTGGTGTCGACCGTGGGACTTAGAAAAATTTCGGGAAGTCCGATTCGCCTGCTGGAATTACCGCACGGGCTGGACACCTCGCTCCGACGAATCGGTTTTTTCCATTTTTTCCGAAAAATAAATTTTTGTAATTTTTTTTAACGTTAAAAACGTTAATAAACGTCATGTTTACGCATGGATTAAACATTGAAATAATTTTAAAACGCTTATTAAAAAAGTTGGTGTCGACCGTGGGACTTAGAAAAATTTCGGGAAGTCCGATTCGCCTGCTGGAATTACCGCACGGGCTGGACAGCTCGCTCCGACGAATCGGTTTTTTCCATTTTTTCCGAAAAATAAATTTTTGTAATTTTTTTTAACGTTAAAAACGTTAATAAACGTCATGTTTACGCATGGATTAAACATTGAAATAATTTTAAAACGCTTATTAAAAAAGTTGGTGTCGACCGTGGGACTTAGAAAAATTTCGGGAAGTCCGATTCGCCTGCTGGAATTACCGCACGGGCTGGACACCTCGCTCCGACGAATCGGTTTTTTCCATTTTTTCCGAAAAATAAATTTTTGTAATTTTTTTTAATGTTAAAAACGTTAATAAACGTCATGTTTACGCATGGATTAAACATTGAAATAATTTTAAAACGCTTATTAAAAAAGTTGGTGTCGACCGTGGGACTTAGAAAAATTTCGGGAAGTCCGATTCGCCTGCTGGAATTACCGCACGGGCTGGACACCTCGCTCCGACGAATCGGTTTTTTCCATTTTTTTTGAAAAATAAATTTTTGTAATTTTTTTTAATGTTAAAAACGTTAATAAACATCATGTTTACGCATGGATTAAACATTGAAATAATTTTAAAACGCTTATTAAAAAAGTTTACTCTTGACCGTGGGGACTTAGAAAAATTCCGGCTTGCACGGATTCGACCACTCTGTTTTTCGGAGTTTCTGAGAAAAATAAATTTTTGTAATTTTTTTCATTATGATTTCTGAGTTCTCCCAGTAGTTTAATGTAAGGATTAAGCATTTAAAAATTTTTAAATCGAATATTAAAAAAGTTTACTCTTGCAATTTTTGGAAAAAAAAAATTCTAAAAAATTTTTCTTTCGGTGGAAACTAACGTTTAATATGTACAATAACGATTTATCGAATAAAAATCGTATGTTAATATATGTTCGAATCGACCATAGTTTCAGCGGCTAAGTACCAGCAGCCCGGCCGGTTGGTCTGTACGCGCGGCAGTTTACCACCATAAGCGCCCGTGCTGAGCGGCCGGCGCCGCGGTCGTCGCGGCCGCCCGTTTGGTTACTATAAGAGAGCACGTCGGTTCGAGCGGACCGGTCGGCGCAGCGGCGGGCGAGCGGCTATTCTACGATCTCGGTCGAGAAGCAGTCGTTCAGCTCCTCGAGGTCCATTCCTCGACTGTTCTGTACCGCGTTCCGTTGCGAATTTTTCTCTACACAGCATGACCACGGGTCGGTGTCTCAGACCGAATGGCCCTTATGTGGTAAGCCCAGAATGTTGGGTTGGATACAACGTATATTCGTTATACTTGTACGACTCTCACATCAACTCTCAGAAACCCAAAAGGGGTTTTCTATCCGAGCGAAAATATATTTTTCGTATACAAAAATTTAATGGCAAAGACCAAACGAAATACTACACACAAAAAGGGGCGACGAACAAAAATTGTTCGAATGAAATATAATATATACATATAAAATTGAGGTGTCCTAAGAGAGAAATACATAAACTAAGAGGTATATATTATAAGAAATATATATTATTTCTGGGCAAAGAAGAGAGAACGAAAAGAAGAGTATGATCTTTAACGCGAGGGCCTCGACATGGGTACGCCTAGCATGGTTCGCGCTTTCTCGATATGTCCAGCATGTTAACGTACGCGGTCTTCGGACTTCGTGCGTTATGTCCGTGCTTACACGATGGAGAGCGCTCGAGCATACGTGCTTACAAACCTGAAAGTCGATGTGACATCCGAGATTCTTTTTCTTCTAAAAAGATCTCGGAGAGATACACGGGAGAGTTTGAAATTTTTGGAGGTCCTCCTGATGTATATGCGCGGATATACCCATGTGGTAATTCGTGCGGAGTTGGTAATCTAATAGTGGAGCGAAATTTACCAACTCGAAAGAGAAGAGAGAAGAGAGTAGAGAGAAGAGAGAGGAGAAAGAGAACTGTCTTAAAGACGAGAAAAAGTATCGTCGATCCGACTCTTAAGGGGAGAGAGTCGGCGACTAAGATATATATATACATACATATTTTTGCTTCGTATGATGAAAATTTACTCGAAGCTCCCTGGTTGATCCTGCCAGTAGTCATATGCTTGTCTCAAAGATTAAGCCATGCATGTCTCAGTACATGCCGTATTAAGGTGAAACCGCGAATGGCTCATTAAATCAGTTATGGTTCCTTAGATCGTACCCACATTTACTTGGATAACTGTGGTAATTCTAGAGCT
>NW_027475181.1:75000-82500 GCF_051020985.1 Nomia melanderi
TTACTATGAGAGAAGAAATAGTATATGCCGGTGGTTCGCGTGTGTAGGCTCTATACGAAATTGCGATTCAAGAGAGTAGGAAAAGACGCGATGAACCACGATTTCCGTGCGTCTTACGTCTCTCGACGATGGGACGATCCACGCGAAGAGTTGTTACGTGCTCGCGCGAGGTGCGATAGCGTCGATTCGCTTTTCTGTACGGGGAGAAATAGAACGATGAGCTGACTTATCGGGTCTTCGTTGGAATTACCGTCGCTGGCATTGTAAACTCCAGATGACCTTGTGATTCCTTCGTCGGGCACTGGTAAAGGGTGGCGATGATTCGTTCTATAATAGAAATACCCGTCGTAGCGTTTCGGCCTAGTCACCCGCCACGAAACACTCTCTCGTCGTGGAATCCCCGCGTCGGAGAGTAAAACGCCGAAGGCTTACTTATGAAACTTACGTCTCTCGACGATGGGACGATCCACGCGAAGAGTTGTTACGTGCACGCGTATGGTGCGATTGCGTCGATTCGCTTTTCTGTACGGGGAGCAATAGAACGTTGAGTTGACTTATCGGGTCTTCGTTGGAATTACCGTCGCTGGCATTGTAAACTCCAGATGACCTTGTGATTCCTTCGTCGGGCACTGGTAAAGGGTGGCGATGATGCGTTCTATAATAGAAATACCCGTCGTAGCGTTTCTTCCGAGTCAACCCGCTCACGAAACACTCTCTCGTCGTGGAATCCCCGCGTCGGAGAGTAAAACGCGAATTCATAGTATGGAAACTTACGTCTCTCGACGATGGGACGATCCACGCGAAGAGTTGTTACGTGCACGCGTATGGTGCGATTGCGTCGATTCGCTTTTCTGTACGGGGAGTAATAGAACGTTGAGTTGACTTATCGGGTCTTCGTTGGAATTACCGTCGCTGGCATTGTAAACTCCAGATGACCTTGTGATTCCTTCGTCGGGCACTGGTAAAGGGTGGCGATGATGCGTTCTATAATAGAAATACCCGTCGTAGCGTTTCTTCCGAGTCAACCCGCTCACGAAACTCTCTCTCGTCGTGGAATCCCCGCGTCGGAGAGTAAAACGCGAATTCATACTATGAAAACTTACGTCTCTCGACGATGGGACGATCCACGCGAAGAGTTGTTTACGTGCACGCGTATGGTGCGATTGCGTCGATTCGCTTTTCTGTACGGGGAGAAATAGAACGTTGAGTTGACTTATCGGGTCTTCGTTGGAATTACCGTCGCTGGCATTGTAAACTCCAGATGACCTTGTGATTCCTTCGTCGGGCACTGGTAAAGGGTGGCGATGATGCGTTCTATAATAGAAATACCCGTCGTAGCGTTTCTTCCGAGTCAACCCGCTCACGAAACTCTCTCTCTCGTCGTGGAATCCCCGCGTCGGAGAGTAAAACGCCGAAGGCTTACTATGAAACTTACGTCTCTCGACGATGGGACGATCCACGCGAAGAGTTGTTACGTGCACGCGTATGGTGCGATTGCGTCGATTCGCTTTTCTGTACGGGGAGTAATAGAACGTTGAGTTGACTTATCGGGTCTTCGTTGGAATTACCGTCGCTGGCATTGTAAACTCCAGATGACCTTGTGATTCCTTCGTCGGGCACTGGTAAAGGGTGGCGATGATTCGTTCTATAATAGAAATACCCGTCGTAGCGTTTCTTCCGAGTCAACCCGCTCACGAAACTCTCTCTCGTCGTGGAATCCCCGCGTCGGAGAGTAAAACGCGAATTCATAGTATGGAAACTTACGTCTCTCGACGATGGGACGATCCACGCGAAGAGTTGTTACGTGCACGCGTATGGTGCGATTGCGTCGATTCGCTTTTCTGTACGGGGAGCAATAGAACGTTGAGTTGACTTATCGGGTCTTCGTTGGAATTACCGTCGCTGGCATTGTAAACTCCAGATGACCTTGTGATTCCTTCGTCGGGCACTGGTAAAGGGTGGCGATGATTCGTTCTATAATAGAAATACCCGTCGTAGCGTTTCTTCCGAGTCAACCCGCTCACGAAACTCTCTCTCGTCGTGGAATCCCCGCGTCGGAGAGTAAAACGCGAATTCATACTATGAAAACTTACGTCTCTCGACGATGGGACGATCCACGCGAAGAGTTGTTTACGTGCACGCGTATGGTGCGATTGCGTCGATTCGCTTTTCTGTACGGGGAGAAATAGAACGTTGAGTTGACTTATCGGGTCTTCGTTGGAATTACCGTCGCTGGCATTGTAAACTCCAGATGACCTTGTGATTCCTTCGTCGGGCACTGGTAAAGGGTGGCGATGATGCGTTCTACAATAGAAATACCCGTCGTAGCGTTTCTTCCGAGTCAACCCGCTCACGAAACTCTCTCTCGTCGTGGAATCCCCGCGTCGGAGGGTAAAACGCGATATATAATAGTATATGCCAGTGGTTCGCGCGCGTCGTCTCTGAGATACGCGGTCGACAGAGTTCCGAAAACACGTGATGTGCCACGATTTCCGTGCGTCTTACATCTTTCGACGATGGGACGATCCACGCGAAGAGAACGTTCGTGCTTGCGTGAGGTGCAACAGCGTCGATTCGCTTTTCTGTACGGGGAGAAATAGAACGTTGAGTTGACTTATCGGGTCTTCGTTGGAATTACCGTCGCTGGCATTGTAAACTCCAGATGACCTTGTGATTCCTTCGTCGGGCACTGGTAAAGGGTGGCGATGATTCGTTCTATAATAGTAATACCCGTCGTAGCGTTTCGACCGATGTCACCCGCCACGAAAGTCTCTCTCGACGTGGAAACCCCGCGCCGAAGAGTAAACGCGAAGGCTTACCATACGAAAGAAAACGGTATTATACGCCTGTGGTATGTGCGTCTCGGCTCTGTGATACGCGATCGGCAGAGTTACAAAAAAACGTTGATGGGCCACGATTTCCGTGCGTCTTACATCTTTCGACGATGGGACGATCCACGCGAAGAGTAGTTACGTGCTCGCGCGAGGTGCGATAGCGTCGATTCGCTTTTCTGTACGGGGAGAAATAGAACGATGAGTTGACTTATCGGGTCTTCGTTGGAATTACCGTCGCTGGCATTGTAAACTCCAGATGACCTTGTGATTCCTTCGTCGGGCACTGGTAAAGGGTGGCGATGATTCGTTCTATAATAGAAATACCCGTCGTAGCGATTCGGCCGAGTCACCCGCCACGAAACTCTCTCTCGTCGTGGAATCCCCATGTCGGAGAGTAAAACGCGAAGGCTAACTATATAAGAAATATATAGTATTATTTATGCCTGTGGTTCTCCGTTTGCCCTACTCTCAAATACGCGACTCGGAGAGTTACGAATAATCGTGATGGACCACGATTTCTGTACGTCTTACATCTTTCGACGATGGGACGATCCACGCGAAGAGATCATTCCTGCTTGCGTGAGGTGCGATAGCGCCGATTCGCTTTTCTGTACGGGGAGAAATAGAACGATGAGTTGACTTATCGGGTCTTCGTTGGAATTACCGTCGCTGGCATTGTAAACTCCAGATGACCTTGTGATTCCTTCGTCGGGCACTGGTAAAGGGTGGCGATGATTCGTTCTATAATAGAAATACCCGTCGTAGCGATTCGGCCGTGTCACCCGCCACGAAAATCTCTCTCGTCGTGGAATCCCCGCGTCGTAGAGTAAACGCGAAGGCTTGCTATAGAAGACTATAGTTTATACGCCTGTGGTTCACCGGTTGCCTGCTCTCCGGGGTACGCGATCGCGCAGGAGTTACGGAAGAACTTGATGGGCCACGATCTCCAAGCGGCTATATCTTTCGACGATGGGACGATTCACGCGAAGAGAACGTTCGTGCATGCGTGAGGTGCGATAGCGTTGATTCGCTTGTCTGTACGGGGAGAAATAGAACGATGAGTTGACTTATCGGGTCTTCGTTGGAATTACCGTCGCTGGCATTGTAAACTCCAGATGACCTTGTGATTCCTTCGTCGGGCACTGGTAAAGGGTGGCGATGATTCGTTCTATAATAGAAATACCCGTCGTAGCGATTCGGCCGAGTCACCCGCCACGAAACTGTCTCTCTTTCGTCGTGGAAACCCCGCGTCGGAGAGTAAAACGCGCGAAGGCTGTGACTGTAACATATATATATATATATACACAGTATACAATGCCTGTGGTTTTTGCGCGTGTCGGCTCTTCGGTATACGCGATCGGCCAGAGTTACGGAGGGACGGTGAAGCGCACGAGAAATTGAAACGGCCGCACGATTGGAACCGAGCAACCGTCGAACATTGTTTCGCGACGTTTCCATAATGCGTTTTCGTTTCGCTCGCATACCGCTTCTTTTCCCCTAGTCTCTGAGACGCGTTTTCGAGCCGTTCTTCTACTATCGATTCTCGTAGAGAGAAGGGACCGGGTAGTCTGGAAGTGGAACCCGCATCTTGCGTGTACCGTACACGGAATTGAGAGGACCGGCCGTGAAGCTCGTTTTAAAGCCGTGCGTCTGACACCCAACTCTTGCGCGCCAATTTCGCGGCAAGAGATAATATGGGACGAATGACCGGCAAAGAGCCAGCTGTGAAGTCTGTTTTTTTAATCGAATCCGTGGACGTGTGTATGCCGTAGCGTCGCTCGTCGTGTTCGTTCATGGTCGTTCCGAGAGAAAGAACGAAAGCGGTAACGAAGGGACCGGCCGTGAAGCTCGTTTTAAAGCCGCGCGTCTGACACCCAACTCTTGCGCGCCAATTTCGCGGCAAGAGATAACATGGGACGAATGACCGGCAAAGAGCCAGCTGTGAAGTCTTTTTTCATTATTTGCTTTCAATCGATCGATCGGTACGATTCGTGCAACGTTTCGCGCGATGCGACGCGAAAACATGCGCGCAACAATAGATGCGTCTGATCGGAAGAACGCGAGGGTCGACTGCACGCGATGGATTCAGTATCGGGTAGGATACAAAATATATCCCCGTCGTTTCCACGCGTGCGAGTCTTCTGCGTCTTTCGCGGGTTTTTGAATGCACTATACGCCCGGAACGTCGAGAAATATATACATATTACTTGAACGTTTTTCGTCTCGAAAGGCTTCGGTGTCGTCTCCAAGGCGACGCCTGAATCTCCTTCGCGCGCTGGTCGGAGATTCAGGTATCAACTTTTATCTTCTCTTTGAAAGAAGAGAGATATTAGGTCGAACAAGTGAGAATAAAATTATATATGTGAAATATAAAATTTATACGATTACCCTGAACGGTGGATCACTTGGCTCGTGGGTCGATGAAGAACGCAGCTAATTGCGCGTCAACGTGTGAACTGCAGGACACATGAACATCGACATTTCGAACGCACATTGCGGTCCACGGATACAATTCCTGGACCACGCCTGGCTGAGGGTCGTTTACGTACCATACACTGCTTGCGTAGCTCTGTCAAATCCCCGCCGTCGTTCACCTCTTCGGATCGAACGTTTTTTTACCGAAGGGCGCAAAGAACGTCTCTGAGTCGGGTTAAGAGAAGGATGCTACGTACGAGCGAACGATGGGTGTCTCGTCGGCGTTTGTCGCGGACACGCGAAAATTCTGTGAATTTCACGGACAGTGTACGTTCTAGTTGTTGCAAAACGATCGGAATCGTTTGTATGGACTCGCGTGAGTGTTCGCGGCGTCGTGCGTCGTTCAATTACGACCGCCCGCGGATACCGCTCCACTGCGATATGGATCTGAGCGACAACTTTTTCGGCTGTTCGTGAGATGAACGGTTTCGTGTGTTTAGAAAAATTTTTTTTCCCGCGCTCCCGACGTCACCTGAAATGATGCGTCAGAGGTGAAAGAAAATATTAAGAAGTCGAGAGAGAGAGACTACACACGTTTTATTCATATTTTGTATACCGTGCGTGAGACGGATGTGCACGACACGTCGTATGTCGGTATATTACCGACTGGCCCCAGGGAGATTGTTTTCTTCCTCTCTTACGAATGAGATGTACGTTTCGGAGGATCGTCGTTACCGAAACACACGGCAAAACGAGACTTCTCGCAGCAGAACCTTTATACACAATACACATCGACTCTTTTTACCCCGAGAGAGAGAGAAAAGGTGTATTTCTTTTTTTTATTTTTCGAATTCGACGCACGAACGCTTTGACGACTGGAGAAAAACACGGTGTGTGTTAAAATCGTGCGGGACGAGCATGCGTATTCGTAACGGGTCGAATAGTTCTTATTCCCCGTCGTCGCGTGTCCTCGCTGGACCACCACCGTGCGCTTCCGCCACGTTCAGTTGAATTTCGAAATATATATATATAAAAAGAATCACCATATACTCTCTTTCGGGAGGTGTATTTTTATCGGTTTCTGCTATAGAGAAGAGACGGAGATCGTGTTGTGAGGTGTAACGTTTCTGTATCCCCGTTTCGGAGGATCGTCGTTATCGGCGGAACACACGTCAAAACGAGACTTCTCGCAGAACCTTTATACACAATACACATCGACTCTTTTACCCCGAGAGAGAGAAAAGGTGTTTTTCTTTTTTTTTTATTTTTCGAATTCGACGCACGAACGCTTTGACGACTGGAGAAAAACACGGTGTGTGTTAAAATCGTGCGGGACGAGCATGCGTATTCGTAACGGGTCGAATAGTTCTTATTCCCCGTCGTCGCGTGTCCTCGCTGGACCACCACCGTGCGCTTCCGCCACGTTCAGTTGTATTTCGAAATATATATATATAAAAAGAATCACCATATACTCTCTTTCGGGAGGTGTATTTTTATCGGTTTCTGCTATAGAGAAGAGACGGACGATCGTGTGTGACACCACGTGGTAACGTTTCCGTATCCCCGTAAAATACGTTTATCTTTTCTCGTAGAAAAGAGAGAGGAAGAGGCAGGAGCTCCTCTTTGGCGAGGCTTTCGAACGTCGCGTCCCGTCCGCCGGAATATAATGATATAAATATATAACCGCCGCCGACTTTGTGCGAAAGCGTTGAAACGAACGCGTCGGTCGCCCCATGGTGTGTGTTTGTCGTGTCTTCTTTTCCTCTTCTGCACTTCTCTTCACTGTCGATCGCGAGACCGCGCGAGATCCGCTTCGGTCGTCCAGTCCCCGAAAATTCTTCTCGGACGGGCGTTAAAGTTAACCGGAGCGCGAGATCGTCTAGCGAGAGTCTTTTTCGCGATCGAGTAAAATGTGATAGAAGAAGGAGAAGAGTGTAAAAAGAGAATATAGACACGCGACGCAGCAGAGACCACTGGTGAGGCGCATAAGACGCGTTCGCGAACGATTTTTCGCGACGATACGGAGTCGCGCGTGTCGCGGTATATTTATCATTTATATACGTTATAATATGAATATTGTTGTGTTCGAACGCACTCTCCTCTAGACTTTGTTTTTTTTGCCTTTGAGCGATTTTTATGAAATTCGATTGAATTTTCATACAATTCACGTTCACGACGACCTCAGAGTAGGCGAGATTACCCGCTGAATTTAAGCATATTACTAAGCGGAGGAAAAGAAACTAACAAGGAT
>NW_027475181.1:85000-87500 GCF_051020985.1 Nomia melanderi
CAACGCTCAGCTCAGAACTGGCACGGACTAGGGGAATCCGACTGTCTAATTAAAACAAAGCATTGCGATGGCCCCCGCGGGTGTTGACGCAATGTGATTTCTGCCCAGTGCTCTGAATGTCAACGTGAAGAAATTCAAAAAAGCGCGGGTAAACGGCGGGAGTAACTATGACTCTCTTAAGAGGCGGTCGTTATGAGGTGTCGGACCAGCCTTCGGGCTGGCACTAGTATCCCAGACCAGCCTCTCATGGGCTGCGGCGAGTGCCGGCAGTGTGTCGCAAATGGAACAAAGCAGAACATCCAGGCTTCAGCGACGACACGGCGTCGCTTCAGCGACGACACGGCGTCGCTCCTTCTACTACGGTAGAAGGAACGCATAACATCAAAGCAATTAGCGGCGCTTCGGCGTCGCTTATTTTTTTTATGCCATTTTTAAAAGCAACACGCGGCGGGGACTTGGCCGGTGGTGCTGTTGCTTTAATACGCCGTCGGGGACGACAAGGCAAGAAACGGCGCTACGGCGTCGTTTCTTTTTTTATGCCTTTTTTCAAAACAAACACGCCGCTGGTACTTGTATCGGTGGGGTTCCCTGCCCTACCGGTGCCTGTGCCGGTGGGAGTGTCAAAAATGTGTCAGCCGCACACCTGGCTTATCCCCTGGCCGGACGGCCCCGCTAGCTTTACTCGGTGTCAGAAAGCACCATGCCGCCAATACTTGTATCGGTTGGTATGTTGTGATTACACCGTCCCATATCGCCGGGGGACGAGTAAAGATAGATAGGGACATAATGTCATGTAAACCTTGACAAAAGCAACACGCCGCTAATACTTGTCCTCTGCCGTGATGTTGCTCAAAATCGTCCACCTATGCATATAGCTACGCTACGGCGCTGCTCAGATTTCACGAAGCCCATTCCATGCGGGGCACTGTCGGCGCTTCGTTGCATCGAGGCATAGTTTAGCAAGCGACCGCCTGCACGAGGCTCCCGCTGCAGTTCTCTTCGGAGTTCGCTGAGAGTCGCCTCTGCGCCCAACGCGCCTGGGGGCTGCCTCCCCCCTTGCGCGGATCTAACTGGCCCAAGAAATACAAAACAGCCTCGGATGAAAAATGTCGGCGAGCCCACTGGCTCCGCCGACCCAGTTAGCGACTCGCAACAGGACGGTGAGAGGTTGGCCTCCGGAGTGAGGACCTTTCACTGTCAATATGCGGACTGTGGCCGATTCTTTAAGACCAAGATCGGCCTGGGGGTTCACCAACAGAAGGCTCACAAGGACTGGTACGACAAAAACCAGCTTGTGGAGCAGTCCTCCAAAGAACTGACAAGGACTAGGTGGAACCCTGAGGAGTCCGCTCTGTTGGCGAGGCAAGAGGCAAAGCTTCTTTTGGAGGGAGTCAAGTTCCTCAACCAAGAGTTGGCCAAGGTCTTCACGGACCGGACCTTGGAATCTATTAAAGGACAACGACGCAAAGCTGAGCACAAGTCTCTTGTGTCTCAGCTTCTGAAGGAGGTCGTCACAGCTCGGGACGAACATCAGCCTGAGCCTGTGTTTCAGACCCCTTGCCCGTATGTGTCAAGTCCCGCCACGGCTCCGACTCGCACTCTAAGTGAGCACTCGAACGACGAGTCGGATGCCCAGGTGTTAGATTACTTGACTTCCCTGCCACCGATTAAGACCGACAAGTTCGACGCCAAGCGACTCGAGAACCTTTGTCGCTCAGCTGGGGCGGTATCCCCAAATCACATCCTGGAAGAGCTCACGTTGTACCTCTTGAAGGCCTTTCCGAATAAGCCACGGAAGGAACGTGCAGCCAAAGGGTCTAAACAGCCGGACCCTAAGATTTCCAAAAGACGTGCTCGAAGAGCAGAGTACGCCAAAATCCAGAAGATGTGGGGGAAAAACCGCTCCGGCTGTCTAAGAACGCTGCTGCGGGACAAACATACAGCTAATGTCCCGCCTGCAGACGTGATGACTCCCTTTTGGGAGTCCCTCATGGCGTCGGAGAGCACGTCCACGCCCGGTGCCAGGAAGCCCGCTAAGCTCCTTAGCGGACTTTGGTCTCCAGTCTCGCCGCTGGAGATCCGCAAAGCCATGCCGCCAGTCGGCACGGCTCCTGGTCCGGACGGCCTGTCTGCCAGGGACTTGAGGGCTGTCCCGCAGGAGATACTCACTCGCGTGGTCAATCTTCTTTTACTTGCCGGGCGATTGCCCGCGCATCTTATGGAATCACGCACGACCTTGATTCCGAAGAAAGACAACGCAACTCAGCCATCTGAGTTTCGACCCATCACGGTGTCATCGGTCCTTGTCAGAACCTTTCACAAGGTTCTGGCAAATAGAATGCTCCAACTGATTCCCTTGGACAAAAGGCAGAAAGCCTTCCGACCGATTGATGGGTGCAGTGAGAATATCTTCCTGCTTGATTTTTTACTATCGTATGGCAGACAGAAGCATAAGGATATCTTTATGGCCTCCTTAGATGTCGAGAAAGCCTTTGACTCC
>NW_027475181.1:92500-95000 GCF_051020985.1 Nomia melanderi
AAAAAAAAATTTTTGTCAATTTTCTCAACGTTAAAAACGTTAATAAACTGCGTTTTTATGCGTGGATTAAACATTAAAAAAATTTTGAAATATGTGATGAAAAAGTTTACTCTTGACCGTCGGGACTTAGAAAAATTTCGAGTACCCCGGATCGCCTGCTGGAATTACCGCACGGCCTGGATAGCCCGCATCGACCGATACATTTTTTCCATTTTCAGTGAAAAAAAAATTTTTGTCAATTTTCTCAACGTTAAAAACGTTAATAAACTGCGTTTTTATGCGTGGATTAAACATTAAAAAAATTTTGAAATATGTGATGAAAAAGTTTACTCTTGACCGTCGGGACTTAGAAAAATTTCGAGTACCCCGGATCGCCTGCTGGCATTACCGCACGGCCTGGACAGCACGCTCCGACGAATCGGTTTTTTCCATTTTTTCCGAAAAATAAATTTTTGTAATTTTTTTTAATGTCAAAAACGTTAATAAACGTCATGTTTACGCATGGATTAAACATTGAAATAATTTTAAAACGCTTATTAAAAAAGTTGGTGTCGACCGTGGGACTTAGAAAAATTTCGGGAAGTCCGATTCGCCTGCTGGAATTACCGCACGGCCTGGACAGCTCGCTCCGACGAATCGGTTTTTTCCATTTTTTCCGAAAAATAAATTTTTGTAATTTTTTTTAATGTTAAAAACGTTAATAAACGTCATGTTTACGCATGGATTAAACATTGAAATAATTTTAAAACGCTTATTAAAAAAGTTGGTGTCGACCGTGGGACTTAGAAAAATTTCGGGAAGTCCGATTCGCCTGCTGGAATTACCGCACGGGCTGGACACCTCGCTCCGACGAATCGGTTTTTTCCATTTTTTTTGAAAAATAAATTTTTGTAATTTTTTTTAATGTTAAAAACGTTAATAAACATCATGTTTACGCATGGATTAAACATTGAAATAATTTTAAAACGCTTATTAAAAAAGTTTACTCTTGACCGTGGGACTTAGAAAAATTTCGGGAAGTCCGATTCGCCTGCTGGAATTACCGCACGGGCTGGACACCTCGCTCCGACGAATCGGTTTTTTCCATTTTTTCCGAAAAATAAATTTTTGTAATTTTTTTTAACGTTAAAAACGTTAATAAACGTCATGTTTACGCATGGATTAAACATTGAAATAATTTTAAAACGCTTATTAAAAAAGTTGGTGTCGACCGTGGGACTTAGAAAAATTTCGGGAAGTCCGATTCGCCTGCTGGAATTACCGCACGGGCTGGACACCTCGCTCCGACGAATCGGTTTTTTCCATTTTTTCCGAAAAATAAATTTTTGTAATTTTTTTTAATGTTAAAAACGTTAATAAACGTCATGTTTACGCATGGATTAAACATTGAAATAATTTTAAAACGCTTATTAAAAAAGTTGGTGTCGACCGTGGGACTTAGAAAAATTTCGGGAAGTCCGATTCGCCTGCTGGAATTACCGCACGGGCTGGACACCTCGCTCCGACGAATCGGTTTTTTCCATTTTTTTTGAAAAATAAATTTTTGTAATTTTTTTTAACGTTAAAAACGTTAATAAACGTCATGTTTACGCATGGATTAAACATTGAAATAATTTTAAAACGCTTATTAAAAAAGTTGGTGTCGACCGTGGGACTTAGAAAAATTTCGGGAAGTCCGATTCGCCTGCTGGAATTACCGCACGGGCTGGACACCTCGCTCCGACGAATCGGTTTTTTCCATTTTTTTTGAAAAATAAATTTTTGTAATTTTTTTTAATGTTAAAAACGTTAATAAACATCATGTTTACGCATGGATTAAACATTGAAATAATTTTAAAACGCTTATTAAAAAAGTTGGTGTCGACCGTGGGACTTAGAAAAATTTCGGGAAGTCCGATTCGCCTGCTGGAATTACCGCACGGGCTGGACACCTCGCTCCGACGAATCGGTTTTTTCCATTTTTTCCGAAAAATAAATTTTTGTAATTTTTTTTAATGTTAAAAACGTTAATAAACGTCATGTTTACGCATGGATTAAACATTGAAATAATTTTAAAACGCTTATTAAAAAAGTTGGTGTCGACCGTGGGACTTAGAAAAATTTCGGGAAGTCCGATTCGCCTGCTGGAATTACCGCACGGGCTGGACACCTCGCTCCGACGAATCGGTTTTTTCCATTTTTTTTGAAAAATAAATTTTTGTAATTTTTTTTAACGTTAAAAACGTTAATAAACGTCATGTTTACGCATGGATTAAACATTGAAATAATTTTAAAACGCTTATTAAAAAAGTTGGTGTCGACCGTGGGACTTAGAAAAATTTCGGGAAGTCCGATTCGCCTGCTGGAATTACCGCACGGGCTGGACACCTCGCTCCGACGAATCGGTTTTTTCCATTTTTTTTGAAAAATAAATTTTTGTAATTTTTTTTAATGTTAAAAACGTTAATAAACATCATGTTTACGCATGGATTAAACATTGAAATAATTTTAAAACGCTTAT
>NW_027475181.1:100000-105000 GCF_051020985.1 Nomia melanderi
CTTATCGGGTCTTCGTTGGAATTACCGTCGCTGGCATTGTAAACTCCAGATGACCTTGTGATTCCTTCGTCGGGCACTGGTAAAGGGTGGCGATGATGCGTTCTATAATAGAAATACCCGTCGTAGCGTTTCTTCCGAGTCAACCCGCTCACGAAACTCTCTCTCGTCGTGGAATCCCCGCGTCGGAGAGTAAAACGCGAATTCATACTATGAAAACTTACGTCTCTCGACGATGGGACGATCCACGCGAAGAGTTGTTTACGTGCACGCGTATGGTGCGATTGCGTCGATTCGCTTTTCTGTACGGGGAGAAATAGAACGTTGAGTTGACTTATCGGGTCTTCGTTGGAATTACCGTCGCTGGCATTGTAAACTCCAGATGACCTTGTGATTCCTTCGTCGGGCACTGGTAAAGGGTGGCGATGATGCGTTCTATAATAGAAATACCCGTCGTAGCGTTTCTTCCGAGTCAACCCGCTCACGAAACTCTCTCTCTCGTCGTGGAATCCCCGCGTCGGAGAGTAAAACGCCGAAGGCTTACTATGAAACTTACGTCTCTCGACGATGGGACGATCCACGCGAAGAGTTGTTACGTGCACGCGTATGGTGCGATTGCGTCGATTCGCTTTTCTGTACGGGGAGTAATAGAACGTTGAGTTGACTTATCGGGTCTTCGTTGGAATTACCGTCGCTGGCATTGTAAACTCCAGATGACCTTGTGATTCCTTCGTCGGGCACTGGTAAAGGGTGGCGATGATTCGTTCTATAATAGAAATACCCGTCGTAGCGTTTCTTCCGAGTCAACCCGCTCACGAAACTCTCTCTCGTCGTGGAATCCCCGCGTCGGAGAGTAAAACGCGAATTCATAGTATGGAAACTTACGTCTCTCGACGATGGGACGATCCACGCGAAGAGTTGTTACGTGCACGCGTATGGTGCGATTGCGTCGATTCGCTTTTCTGTACGGGGAGCAATAGAACGTTGAGTTGACTTATCGGGTCTTCGTTGGAATTACCGTCGCTGGCATTGTAAACTCCAGATGACCTTGTGATTCCTTCGTCGGGCACTGGTAAAGGGTGGCGATGATTCGTTCTATAATAGAAATACCCGTCGTAGCGTTTCTTCCGAGTCAACCCGCTCACGAAACTCTCTCTCGTCGTGGAATCCCCGCGTCGGAGAGTAAAACGCGAATTCATACTATGAAAACTTACGTCTCTCGACGATGGGACGATCCACGCGAAGAGTTGTTTACGTGCACGCGTATGGTGCGATTGCGTCGATTCGCTTTTCTGTACGGGGAGAAATAGAACGTTGAGTTGACTTATCGGGTCTTCGTTGGAATTACCGTCGCTGGCATTGTAAACTCCAGATGACCTTGTGATTCCTTCGTCGGGCACTGGTAAAGGGTGGCGATGATGCGTTCTACAATAGAAATACCCGTCGTAGCGTTTCTTCCGAGTCAACCCGCTCACGAAACTCTCTCTCGTCGTGGAATCCCCGCGTCGGAGGGTAAAACGCGATATATAATAGTATATGCCAGTGGTTCGCGCGCGTCGTCTCTGAGATACGCGGTCGACAGAGTTCCGAAAACACGTGATGTGCCACGATTTCCGTGCGTCTTACATCTTTCGACGATGGGACGATCCACGCGAAGAGAACGTTCGTGCTTGCGTGAGGTGCAACAGCGTCGATTCGCTTTTCTGTACGGGGAGAAATAGAACGTTGAGTTGACTTATCGGGTCTTCGTTGGAATTACCGTCGCTGGCATTGTAAACTCCAGATGACCTTGTGATTCCTTCGTCGGGCACTGGTAAAGGGTGGCGATGATTCGTTCTATAATAGTAATACCCGTCGTAGCGTTTCGACCGATGTCACCCGCCACGAAAGTCTCTCTCGACGTGGAAACCCCGCGCCGAAGAGTAAACGCGAAGGCTTACCATACGAAAGAAAACGGTATTATACGCCTGTGGTATGTGCGTCTCGGCTCTGTGATACGCGATCGGCAGAGTTACAAAAAAACGTTGATGGGCCACGATTTCCGTGCGTCTTACATCTTTCGACGATGGGACGATCCACGCGAAGAGTAGTTACGTGCTCGCGCGAGGTGCGATAGCGTCGATTCGCTTTTCTGTACGGGGAGAAATAGAACGATGAGTTGACTTATCGGGTCTTCGTTGGAATTACCGTCGCTGGCATTGTAAACTCCAGATGACCTTGTGATTCCTTCGTCGGGCACTGGTAAAGGGTGGCGATGATTCGTTCTATAATAGAAATACCCGTCGTAGCGATTCGGCCGAGTCACCCGCCACGAAACTCTCTCTCGTCGTGGAATCCCCATGTCGGAGAGTAAAACGCGAAGGCTAACTATATAAGAAATATATAGTATTATTTATGCCTGTGGTTCTCCGTTTGCCCTACTCTCAGATACGCGACTCGGAGAGTTACGAATAATCGTGATGGACCACGATTTCTGTACGTCTTACATCTTTCGACGATGGGACGATCCACGCGAAGAGATCATTCCTGCTTGCGTGAGGTGCGATAGCGCCGATTCGCTTTTCTGTACGGGGAGAAATAGAACGATGAGTTGACTTATCGGGTCTTCGTTGGAATTACCGTCGCTGGCATTGTAAACTCCAGATGACCTTGTGATTCCTTCGTCGGGCACTGGTAAAGGGTGGCGATGATTCGTTCTATAATAGAAATACCCGTCGTAGCGATTCGGCCGTGTCACCCGCCACGAAAATCTCTCTCGTCGTGGAATCCCCGCGTCGTAGAGTAAACGCGAAGGCTTGCTATAGAAGACTATAGTTTATACGCCTGTGGTTCACCGGTTGCCTGCTCTCCGGGGTACGCGATCGCGCAGGAGTTACGGAAGAACTTGATGGGCCACGATCTCCAAGCGGCTATATCTTTCGACGATGGGACGATTCACGCGAAGAGAACGTTCGTGCATGCGTGAGGTGCGATAGCGTTGATTCGCTTGTCTGTACGGGGAGAAATAGGACGATGAGTTGACTTATCGGGTCTTCGTTGGAATTACCGTCGCTGGCATTGTAAACTCCAGATGACCTTGTGATTCCTTCGTCGGGCACTGGTAAAGGGTGGCGATGATTCGTTCTATAATAGAAATACCCGTCGTAGCGTTTCGACCGATGTCACCCGCCACGAAATTCTCTCTCGTCGTGGAATCCCCGCGTCGGAGAGTAACCGCCGAAGGCTTGCTATAGAAGACTATAGTTTATACGCCTGTGGTTCACCGGTTGCCGGCTCTCCGGGGCACGCGATCGCGCGAAGGTTACGGAGGGACGTGAAGCGCCCGAGCAATGAAACGTCCGCAGGAGGAAACGAGCAACCGCCGAACATTGTTTCGCGACGTTTCCATAATGTATTGTCGTTTCGCTCGCATCCCGCTTCTTTCCCCTAGTTTCCTCGACGCGTAGTTTCGCAGCCTTAGTGGACGAATCATTCTCGATTCGAGGAAAGATATGCAGTGGGGCGTGCAATGAGCCCGCCAGAGACCACGATCTCCAATGCGTCTTTACATCTTTGGACGATGGGACGATCCACGCGAAGAGAACGTTCGTGCTTGCGCGAGGTGCATTAGCGTCGATTCGCTTTTCTGTACGGGGAGAAATAGAACGATGAGTTGACTTATCGGGTCTTCGTTGGAATTACCGTCGCTGGCATTGTAAACTCCAGATGACCTTGTGATTCCTTCGTCGGGCACTGGTAAAGGGTGGCGATGATTCGTTCTATAATAGAAATACCCGTCGTAGCGATTCGGCCGAGTCACCCGCCACGAAACTGTCTCTCTTTCGTCGTGGAAACCCCGCGTCGGAGAGTAAAACGCGCGAAGGCTGTGACTGTAACATATATATATATATATATACACAGTATACAATGCCTGTGGTTTTTGCGCGTGTCGGCTCTTCGGTATACGCGATCGGCCAGAGTTACGGAGGGACGGTGAAGCGCACGAGAAATTGAAACGGCCGCACGATTGGAACCGAGCAACCGTCGAACATTGTTTCGCGACGTTTCCATAATGCGTTTTCGTTTCGCTCGCATACCGCTTCTTTTCCCCTAGTCTCTGAGACGCGTTTTCGAGCCGTTCTTCTACTATCGATTCTCGTAGAGAGAAGGGACCGGGTAGTCTGGAAGTGGAACCCGCATCTTGCGTGTACCGTACACGGAATTGAGAGGACCGGCCGTGAAGCTCGTTTTAAAGCCGTGCGTCTGACACCCAACTCTTGCGCGCCAATTTCGCGGCAAGAGATAATATGGGACGAATGACCGGCAAAGAGCCAGCTGTGAAGTCTGTTTTTTTAATCGAATCCGTGGACGTGTGTATGCCGTAGCGTCGCTCGTCGTGTTCGTTCATGGTCGTTCCGAGAGAAAGAACGAAAGCGGTAACGAAGGGACCGGCCGTGAAGCTCGTTTTAAAGCCGCGCGTCTGACACCCAACTCTTGCGCGCCAATTTCGCGGCAAGAGATAACATGGGACGAATGACCGGCAAAGAGCCAGCTGTGAAGTCTTTTTTCATTATTTGCTTTCAATCGATCGATCGGTACGATTCGTGCAACGTTTCGCGCGATGCGACGCGAAAACATGCGCGCAACAATAGATGCGTCTGATCGGAAGAACGCGAGGGTCGACTGCACGCGATGGATTCAGTATCGGGTAGGATACAAAATATATCCCCGTCGTTTCCACGCGTGCGAGTCTTCTGCGTCTTTCGCGGGTTTTTGAATGCACTATACGCCCGGAACGTCGAGAAATATATACATATTACTTGAACGTTTTTCGTCTCGAAAGGCTTCGGTGTCGTCTCCAAGGCGACGCCTGAATCTCCTTCGCGCGCTGGTCGGAGATTCAGGTATCAACTTTTATCTTCTCTTTGAAAGAAGAGAGATATTAGGTCGAACAAATGAGAATAAAATTATATATGTGAAATATAAAATTTATACGATTACCCTGAACGGTGGATCACTTGGCT
>NW_027475181.1:110000-117500 GCF_051020985.1 Nomia melanderi
ATAGTTACGGGGTAGTGAAGCGTCTCATATAGCCTCTCCTACCCAAGTCGCACGTCGTACCTCCCATAGGTTCTCGCCGGTAACATGGTTTCTTTCCTTGGAAAGAAACCATGGCTAAACGGCGTGCGGCGAAGGCTCACCCTAAGGACCTTCGGGTCCATGCGCCTGCCCCCCGCCTTAGGGCCGGGGTGAGTCGGCGTCCAGAGCAATCTGGACGTCCGGGGGAGGCTGGAGCTATGCTCCCCGACGCGGCGGGTTGCCACCCCGTCGCGTTGGTATGTCTGCTGGCCCAAAAAATAAAAGAGAAGTTAATCTCCGGCGAGGGCCTCGGCTCGCCGGTCCAGCAGACCAGGCCATGGAGTCCCAGCCGTCAGCTGGGCCCGCACCGCCGCGACGACGTGCCCCAACTCGTCGTCCGGCTACCGTTCCACCCACCCAAGTGTCACCACAGAGCACCAGTGGTGCAGACCCAGGTGCGCACAGTCCGCGTCTGGGCTTTTTATGCCCAGATTGTGACCGCTCCTTCCTGTCCAAAATTGGACTAGGAGTGCACCGACGTCGCAAGCATCCGGAACAGGCGAGCGCGGAAGTTAATGTCGAGCGGGAGAAAAAGCGCTGGAGCGCAGAAGAACTGCGCTTGATGGCGAGAGAGGAGGCACTGGCCGTCGCTCGGGGGGTGCGGTTCGTAAACCAACATCTTATGACCGCACTCCCCTTTGAGCGTACCCTTGACGCCATTAAAGGTGCGAGGCGTGGAGAGGCTTACAAAAATCTTGTAAGCCAAGCCCTCCGCGACCTCGAGGCGTCAGGGGTGACTGATGACGACAGTGACTCCTCCTTTCGCTCCGCCACTGGTGACCCCAGTGACATTTCGCAGCGGAGCGAAGGTGTGTCCGGGTTCATGTCACCTACGAACCCGGCACACCCGCCATCACCCCGCTCGCCAGGGGAGGGGAGTGAGACCCCGCACGCCGGATACCACTCGGCTATAGGGAGTTTAATCCCTGTAGTCGGGTGTATCAAGGGGTTCGGCACGCTCGCTCTCGTGAGGACGGCTCGTAGCTTTCTTCGCGGGAGCGATGTCGTTGCCGAACTCAGTGCGTGGGTGAAGGAAGTCTTCCCCACTCCTCCCCCAAGACGACCGCGTCAGCCGACTCCGGATGCTACCATCAGGGTGCCGAAGAAGCGACTGCGTCGCCGGGAGTATGCCCGCGTACAACGGCTCTTTAAGACAAATATGTCTAGAGCCGCCAGGGAGATCCTCGACGGGCGGACGGAGACGCGGACCCCAGATGTTGCAACTATGACTGCACACTGGGGTCCGTTTGTCTCATATCCGTCTTTGCCCGTCATGGAGGATAGGCGCCTGCCATCTGCGCCCTCCCTGGAGTACGTGTGGCACCCGGTGACATGTGACGAGGTCACAACCGTCGCAGTGTCCATCTCTTCGGCACCCGGTATTGATGGTGTCACGGCGAGACAGTGGAGGGCGGTTCCGGCGAGCATTAAAGCCCTCTTCTTTAACATCGTGCTTGCGTCGGGCGGATTCCCTCCGGAAATGCTCATAAGCCGGACCGTGTTCGTTCCCAAGCGTGATGGGGCGTGCGAGCCGGGGCATTTTCGGCCGATCAGCGTCGCATCGGTCATCGTGCGTCACATCCACAAGATCTTAGCCAAACGCTTACGTGAGGCGGACCTTGTGGATGTGAGGCAGCGATGCCTCGACGATGGTTGTGCCGAGAATGTCTCGGTGTTGGCTTCACTGCTCGAGGACTCGCGGCGGCGTCTGAGAGAGATACATATCGTCTCCTTAGATGTCGCCGCGGCCTTCGATGCGGTGAGCCACCACGCCGTCTCATCCGTCTTGGGACGAACCGGTCTGCCGGAGGGATTTTGTAATTATATCGCCCGACTGTACCGCAACAGCAGCACGGTGTTTGAGGTTGAGGGCGCCCGCTCGGAGCCGTTCCTCGTGCGCAGGGGAGTCAGGCAGGGTGACCCTCTGTCCTCTCTCCTGTTCTGTCTCGTCGTGGACGAGGTACTAAGAGCCTACGTACCTCGCGACGTCGGTTACGAGCTAGGACGGTGTCGCGTAAACGCGTTTGCCTACGCGGATGACATCGTCCTAGTCTCGTCGACCAGGTTAGGCATGGCCGCGACCCTGCTGGAGGTTGAGGCGCGGGCTAGGGAACAGGGGCTCTCGTTTAATGCACGCAAAAGCGTGTGTCTGTCCATCGTACCTGCCGGTAAGCAGAAGAAATACAAGGTCCTGGTTGATCCCCAGTATCGTCTGGCCGACGGCGAAACAGTCAGACAGCTGGCACCGTCGGACCAATGGCGGTACTTGGGGGTCGACTTCAGGCCTGTAGGACCGAAGCGAGCCGGCAGTGTACTGACCACCGAGATGGACAGACTAACGAGAGCCCCCTTGAAGCCGCAACAGCGGCTCAAGATTCTAAGATCGTTCCTTATCCCGCGCTTCTACCACGCGCTTGTTCTGTCGGGGACAACTCTGGGTAAACTCAGAGCCCTCGACAGGCAGGTGCGTGATGCCCTCCGCAGGTGGCTGCGGCTCCCGCACGATACCGCCGTTGGATACTTCCACGCTTCGTGCAGGATGGGAGGCCTTGGCATCCCATCCTTCGCCACCACCGTTCCCGGTATAATGGCCACCCGGCTATTACATCTAGCCGCCTCCTCCTCTCCCGCCGTCAGAGCTGTTGCCGAGTCCAGCTGGGTCAATAAAAGGCTCAGCTGGGCGGAGCACGCTCTGACGAGGGACGGGGAAACCCTGTCCTCTAAGGAGAGGAGAGAGGAATGGTGGGCCAAAAGTTATACCGGTCGGTGGATGGCTTCGAACTGCGCGAGTGTGGGAGGTCCAACCTTTCCAGCTGGTGGATCGATGCGGGATCCTACGGTATACCCGGACGGGACTATGTCCAGTACCACCACGTCCGGGTCAACAGTCTGCCCACGCGAATTAGAACTTCGCGTGGTATCCGTCGTGAGACCAGAGAGCTGCAGTGCCGGGCGGGCTGTAAAGCCACCGAAACAGCCGCCCACGTTATTCAGGCCTGCCACCGCACTCATGGTGGTCGCATCAGGCGACACGACGCCGTGAGTGCGGTCATAGCCTCTGGTCTCCGCGACGCGGGGTGGACTGTTACCGTAGAGCCTCGGTTCCACACGTCAGTGGGACTGAGGAAGCCTGACCTGGTCGCCAAAAGGGGCGGTCGCATATGCGTGATTGATGCGCAGGTGGTCAGCGGAACAACACCATTGGACGACCAACACGAGAGGAAAAGGAAATATTACTCGGGGAATCCCGATATCCACCGCACACTAACGGAGGATGGAGGGATCTCCCCGAGTGATATTTCCTTTGCCACTTGTACCCTCTCGTGGAGGGGAGTGTGGTCGTCCAAATCCGCTGACTCCCTCCTGGGTCTGGGGCTCCCCAAGAGGCTACTCTGCGGTATTACAACGCGAGTGCTTCAGGGGAGCCACACAAATTGGGTGCGGTGGAACGCAATGACGGGCGTAAACACGCGGGAGGGGCACCCGCGTGTCGGTGTGGGGTAGGCGAGCGGTTGGGGCGCTCGTGCGCCTTGGTTGTACATGAGGGTTACCCGTCCCCACACCATCTCCTGACGGGAAATATAATATGGCAGCCATAGTAGCTGTGTGGGAGGGGTTTTGCCTAACTTCCCCTCCCACTATAAAAAAAAAAAAAAAAAAAAAAAAAAAAAAAAAAAAAAAAAAAATAGCCAAATGCCTCGTCATCTAATTAGTGACGCGCATGAATGGATTAACGAGATTCCCTCTGTCCCTATCTACTTCCCCCAGGGGCCGCCGGTAGATGGCGGTTCGGGATTTTGCGCTCCCGGGGTTCCCGAGCACTAGAATACCGTAACCGGCTGTCGTTAGCAACGACCCACCGGGCCAGGGGGCCTAATAACCCTCTGTCCCGGTGGTACGCGCGACAGACCGGCCGGGGGTCTTGCCTTAACCGGCTGGGCCGCGAGGAGATAAACCTCTCTAATAAATCCCTTGCTCAAGCTATGGCGCGCGGCGAAGGGCGCGTATCCGCCTTGCACTAACACTGTGGATACGTGGCCGGTGGGTGCACCGGTCTCTAGCGGCCCCCCGCGGGACACCAGGCGCATCCCGTGCGTAGTAGCCTTCCACGTGGGAATGGGCGTCACCCCACGTGGCGACGTATAGTTCGACCCCGCTCGTGGGACTCATTATGGACAAACGACTATCTTTAAAAACAATTATTGGGGAGAAGGGGAAAAAGGCGGAACGGAAGGAGGGAAAGAAGGAGGAGAAGACGGAGAAAAAGGAGGACAAAAAGGAAGAAAAAACAGAGGAAGCGAGGAGCAGTCGCGCCGATGAGGCGTCGACTTCTGCCTCGCGCAGCAGAAGCGTGAGCGTGCGCCGGCGCCGCAATAGCCGCGATTCAAGTACGGGGTCGAAGCGCCCCCGAACGGATGATAGTGTGAATGTGAGTGAATGCGAAATGAGTGATGGTGATAGTGTGAAAGGTGAACTGAATGTGTGTGCTGATTTGTGTGCTAGTGCGGTGACTGTGCGTGAGGGTGATGTTGAAAGTGATGTGCTGAGTATGATGCGTGCGATTGGTGACCGAGTGAGAAAGTGTGTGTTGAGTGATACGAATCGTGTGAGTAAGAGTGTGAGTGAAATAGTGTTGGGATGTATGGGAGAATATGAGCAGTGTGTTGTGAAATTAATGTGCGAAAATGAACGTTTAAAGGGTCGATTGGATGAATGCGAGAAGCGTGAATCATTGAATGTATGTCGACCCGTCCAGGGAGCGAATGTGAGAACGTTTGCGAGTGTGATTGGTACGAAAAAGAGCGAGAGTGTTAACACGAGTGCCAGGACGAATGTGCGAGAGCCAGTGTTGAGAGTGAGTGAACCAAAGTTCGCGGTTGTAATAAAACCGAAGGATGAAAGTGTACGTATGACAAGCGAGGAAGTGAAAACGAAAGTGATGAATGAAGTGAGTAAGTGTCTGAATGTGCGCGTGAAAGCTGTGCGAAAGACCAGAAGTGGAGGCATAGCCGTCGAAACGGTGAGTGCGAGCGAAATGCAGCGAATGAGAGAATGTAAAAAGTTCGAAGAGATCGGCATGAAGGTGGACGAACCTAGGAAGATCGGGGCGAAGATTATAGTCTTCGACGTTCCATGCGAGATGCCGAACGAAGAACTAATGAATGAGTTGTATGTGAAAAATCTAAAAGAATGTGTGAGTGAATGTGAGTTTAAAAAGAGTGTGCGTGTTGTTAGTCGAACTAACAAAAAGGATGCGTGTGTAGGGAATGTTATATTCGAAATGGGTGTGAGAATGTGGAATCGTATGATTGCGGAAGGACGGATGTATGTTGGATGGAAGGCGTGTAAGTTGCGAGAGTTCGTGAGTGTGCTCCGTTGCCACAAATGCTGCGCGTTTGGGCATATGGCGAAGGAGTGTAAGGAAAAGGAGAGTGTCTGTCAGAGGTGTGGCGAGAGTGGCCACCTGAGGAATGCATGTAAAAAGGATGAATGTTGCAGGAACTGCAGAGTGAAAGGGCAAAAGAGCAACCACTCGGTTACGTCTTCGGAGTGCCCGGAGTATTTGAAAATGGTTGTGCGAGAGCGAATGAGAATAAATGCGGAATAAATGGCTGAATGTATGTTACATACGATCCAGTGTAACTGTCAACGAGCGTATGCGGTAATGTGTGATTTGGGTGCGTTGATGAGTGAGAAGAGAGTGAATGTGGCCATTATACAAGAGCCGTATGTGGCAGTGGATGGATGCGTAAAAGGTTTACCTGCGAGTATGAATGTGTATGTTTCTGAGGTGGGCCCAAAGAAGGCCGCCGTGGTTGTGAATGGTGAGTGTATTGAGTCTATGTGTGTGCGAGAGTGTACTAGTGAATTCGGTGTGTGTGTGTGGATCAAGGGGGATTTTGGTGAAGTGTATGTTGTGTCGGTCTACTGCAGGTACGGCCAAGAGATTGGACCGTACCTGCAGTATCTGGAGTGTGTGCGTGAGCGAATGAGGGGAAAGAGGTTACTGATTGGTATGGATGCGAATGCAGTGTCGCCCTTGTGGTTTAGCAAGGGCGACCTGCATTCGAGAGAGTGTGTTGAGAGAGGTGAAATGATTGAGGGATGGATACTTGGAACCGGAATGCATGTGTTGAATGAGCCGAGTGAATGGTATACGTTTGCGGGAGTGCATGGGCAGAGTGACATTGATGTCACTCTGGTGAATGATGTGTGGACCAGGTGTCAGTTTGAATGGGTTGTGAAGAGTGACTGGGGAGTGAGTGATCACAATGTGATCAGTATAAAAGTGAATTGTGTGAATGAGTGTGAGAATGTTGCGATGGCCGGGAGGAGGTGGTCCAGCAGGGGCGTCGACTGGGATGGGTATGTAAGTGAGCTGAGAGAGTATGCGTTTTTGAATGGTTTGAATGTTGATGAGAGTGCTTCAGTGGATGAATTGGTGGAGTGTGTGACCTCATGGATTCACGTTGCGAATGATAGGCGTATGAAAGAGATAAAGAAGCGGTGTGAAAGGAAGCCTGTGTGGTGGACGAGAGAGCTAGAGCGAATGAAGAGGAATGTGAGACGTGTGAGAAAGAAATTTCAGAGAGCGCGAAAGAGAAGAGAGAATGTGAACGAGTGGCAGGATGAGTATAAGAGATGTATGAAAGAGTATAAGAGAGAAATATGCAGAGTGAAAGAGTCGAACTGGCGACAGTTCGTGGATAAATGTAGTAACGTGGATCCATGGGGTACTGTATATAAAGTGTGTAGAGGAAAGAGAGGAAGTGAGAGAATGAGTACGATGAATGTGAATGGTAGGACAACGAGTACATGGAAAGAGAGTGCGTGTGTCCTGCTGGATACACATTTCCCGGCAACACAAAGAGGTGTGATGAGTGAGCGAGAGAGTGTGTGCGAGCGTGTAATGTGTGAAAGAGAGTTTGAATGGAGTGAAATAGAGGATGCTGTGAGACGAGTGAAAGTAGGAAAGGCACCTGGTCTTGACGGTATAAGTGGTGAAGTGGTGAAGCGTGTATGGTGTGCGATTCCGGAGTGGATGAAGCGAGTGTATGATGAGTGCTTGAGGAAAAACTCTTTCCCGAATGAATGGAAAAGAGCGAGAGTGATTATGTTACTGAAATCCCCCGAGAAAGTGCGATCCGACCCCAGGTCGTACAGACCGATAAGTTTGTTGCCCGTGCTGGGAAAAGTGCTTGAACGAATGATGGTGAATCGAGCCGAGAGTAGAATGAATGGTAGGATGAATGAGGCCCAGCACGGGTTTAGGAGGGGTCGGTCCACTGAGAGTGCGTGGTCGAAAGTCCGAGAATATGTGGAAATGAGTGAATGTAAATATGTGTTAGGTATGTTTGTGGACTTTCGAGGAGCGTTTGATTATTTGGAATGGAAGAGCGTGATCGAGAGGTTGAATGTGAT
>NW_027475181.1:122500-125000 GCF_051020985.1 Nomia melanderi
GTGGATTAAACATTAAAAAAATTTTGAAATATGTGATGAAAAAGTTTACTCTTGACCGTTCGGACTTAGAAAAATTTCGAGTACCTCGGATCGCCTGCTGGAATTACCGCACGGCCTGGACAGCCCGCATCGACCGATACATTTTTTCCATTTTCAGTGAAAAAAAAATTTTTGTCAATTTTCTCAACGTTAAAAACGTTAATAAACTGCGTTTTTATGCGTGGATTAAACATTAAAAAAATTTTGAAATATGTGATGAAAAAGTTTACTCTTGACCGTCGGGACTTAGAAAAATTTCGAGTACCCCGGATCGCCTGCTGGAATTACCGCACGGGCTGGACACCTCGCTCCGACGAATCGGTTTTTTCCATTTTTTCCGAAAAATAAATTTTTGTAATTTTTTTTAACGTTAAAAACGTTAATAAACGTCATGTTTACGCATGGATTAAACATTGAAATAATTTTAAAACGCTTATTAAAAAAGTTGGTGTCGACCGTGGGACTTAGAAAAATTTCGGGAAGTCCGATTCGCCTGCTGGAATTACCGCACGGGCTGGACACCTCGCTCCGACGAATCGGTTTTTTCCATTTTTTCCGAAAAATAAATTTTTGTAATTTTTTTTAATGTTAAAAACGTTAATAAACGTCATGTTTACGCATGGATTAAACATTGAAATAATTTTAAAACGCTTATTAAAAAAGTTGGTGTCGACCGTGGGACTTAGAAAAATTTCGGGAAGTCCGATTCGCCTGCTGGAATTACCGCACGGGCTGGACACCTCGCTCCGACGAATCGGTTTTTTCCATTTTTTTTGAAAAATAAATTTTTGTAATTTTTTTTAACGTTAAAAACGTTAATAAACGTCATGTTTACGCATGGATTAAACATTGAAATAATTTTAAAACGCTTATTAAAAAAGTTGGTGTCGACCGTGGGACTTAGAAAAATTTCGGGAAGTCCGATTCGCCTGCTGGAATTACCGCACGGGCTGGACACCTCGCTCCGACGAATCGGTTTTTTCCATTTTTTTTGAAAAATAAATTTTTGTAATTTTTTTTAATGTTAAAAACGTTAATAAACATCATGTTTACGCATGGATTAAACATTGAAATAATTTTAAAACGCTTATTAAAAAAGTTGGTGTCGACCGTGGGACTTAGAAAAATTTCGGGAAGTCCGATTCGCCTGCTGGAATTACCGCACGGGCTGGACACCTCGCTCCGACGAATCGGTTTTTTCCATTTTTTCCGAAAAATAAATTTTTGTAATTTTTTTTAATGTTAAAAACGTTAATAAACGTCATGTTTACGCATGGATTAAACATTGAAATAATTTTAAAACGCTTATTAAAAAAGTTGGTGTCGACCGTGGGACTTAGAAAAATTTCGGGAAGTCCGATTCGCCTGCTGGAATTACCGCACGGGCTGGACACCTCGCTCCGACGAATCGGTTTTTTCCATTTTTTTTGAAAAATAAATTTTTGTAATTTTTTTTAACGTTAAAAACGTTAATAAACGTCATGTTTACGCATGGATTAAACATTGAAATAATTTTAAAACGCTTATTAAAAAAGTTGGTGTCGACCGTGGGACTTAGAAAAATTTCGGGAAGTCCGATTCGCCTGCTGGAATTACCGCACGGGCTGGACACCTCGCTCCGACGAATCGGTTTTTTCCATTTTTTTTGAAAAATAAATTTTTGTAATTTTTTTTAATGTTAAAAACGTTAATAAACATCATGTTTACGCATGGATTAAACATTGAAATAATTTTAAAACGCTTATTAAAAAAGTTTACTCTTGACCGTGGGGACTTAGAAAAATTCCGGCTTGCACGGATTCGACCACTCTGTTTTTCGGAGTTTCTGAGAAAAATAAATTTTTGTAATTTTTTTCATTATGATTTCTGAGTTCTCCCAGTAGTTTAATGTAAGGATTAAGCATTTAAAAATTTTTAAATCGAATATTAAAAAAGTTTACTCTTGCAATTTTTGGAAAAAAAAAATTCTAAAAAATTTTTCTTTCGGTGGAAACTAACGTTTAATATGTACAATAACGATTTATCGAATAAAAATCGTATGTTAATATATGTTCGAATCGACCATAGTTTCAGCGGCTAAGTACCAGCAGCCCGGCCGGTTGGTCTGTACGCGCGGCAGTTTACCACCATAAGCGCCCGTGCTGAGCGGCCGGCGCCGCGGTCGTCGCGGCCGCCCGTTTGGTTACTATAAGAGAGCACGTCGGTTCGAGCGGACCGGTCGGCGCAGCGGCGGGCGAGCGGCTATTCTACGATCTCGGTCGAGAAGCAGTCGTTCAGCTCCTCGAGGTCCATTCCTCGACTGTTCTGTACCGCGTTCCGTTGCGAATTTTTCTCTACACAGCATGACCACGGGTCGGTGTCTCAGACCGAATGGCCCTTATGTGGTAAGCCCAGAATGTTGGGTTGGATACAACGTATATTCGTTATACTTGTACGACTCTCACATCAACTCTCAGAAACC
>NW_027475181.1:130000-135000 GCF_051020985.1 Nomia melanderi
TTGTGATTCCTTCGTCGGGCACTGGTAAAGGGTGGCGATGATTCGTTCTATAATAGAAATACCCGTCGTAGCGTTTCTTCCGAGTCAACCCGCTCACGAAACTCTCTCTCGTCGTGGAATCCCCGCGTCGGAGAGTAAAACGCGAATTCATAGTATGGAAACTTACGTCTCTCGACGATGGGACGATCCACGCGAAGAGTTGTTACGTGCACGCGTATGGTGCGATTGCGTCGATTCGCTTTTCTGTACGGGGAGCAATAGAACGTTGAGTTGACTTATCGGGTCTTCGTTGGAATTACCGTCGCTGGCATTGTAAACTCCAGATGACCTTGTGATTCCTTCGTCGGGCACTGGTAAAGGGTGGCGATGATTCGTTCTATAATAGAAATACCCGTCGTAGCGTTTCTTCCGAGTCAACCCGCTCACGAAACTCTCTCTCGTCGTGGAATCCCCGCGTCGGAGAGTAAAACGCGAATTCATACTATGAAAACTTACGTCTCTCGACGATGGGACGATCCACGCGAAGAGTTGTTTACGTGCACGCGTATGGTGCGATTGCGTCGATTCGCTTTTCTGTACGGGGAGAAATAGAACGTTGAGTTGACTTATCGGGTCTTCGTTGGAATTACCGTCGCTGGCATTGTAAACTCCAGATGACCTTGTGATTCCTTCGTCGGGCACTGGTAAAGGGTGGCGATGATGCGTTCTACAATAGAAATACCCGTCGTAGCGTTTCTTCCGAGTCAACCCGCTCACGAAACTCTCTCTCGTCGTGGAATCCCCGCGTCGGAGGGTAAAACGCGATATATAATAGTATATGCCAGTGGTTCGCGCGCGTCGTCTCTGAGATACGCGGTCGACAGAGTTCCGAAAACACGTGATGTGCCACGATTTCCGTGCGTCTTACATCTTTCGACGATGGGACGATCCACGCGAAGAGAACGTTCGTGCTTGCGTGAGGTGCAACAGCGTCGATTCGCTTTTCTGTACGGGGAGAAATAGAACGTTGAGTTGACTTATCGGGTCTTCGTTGGAATTACCGTCGCTGGCATTGTAAACTCCAGATGACCTTGTGATTCCTTCGTCGGGCACTGGTAAAGGGTGGCGATGATTCGTTCTATAATAGTAATACCCGTCGTAGCGTTTCGACCGATGTCACCCGCCACGAAAGTCTCTCTCGACGTGGAAACCCCGCGCCGAAGAGTAAACGCGAAGGCTTACCATACGAAAGAAAACGGTATTATACGCCTGTGGTATGTGCGTCTCGGCTCTGTGATACGCGATCGGCAGAGTTACAAAAAAACGTTGATGGGCCACGATTTCCGTGCGTCTTACATCTTTCGACGATGGGACGATCCACGCGAAGAGTAGTTACGTGCTCGCGCGAGGTGCGATAGCGTCGATTCGCTTTTCTGTACGGGGAGAAATAGAACGATGAGTTGACTTATCGGGTCTTCGTTGGAATTACCGTCGCTGGCATTGTAAACTCCAGATGACCTTGTGATTCCTTCGTCGGGCACTGGTAAAGGGTGGCGATGATTCGTTCTATAATAGAAATACCCGTCGTAGCGATTCGGCCGAGTCACCCGCCACGAAACTCTCTCTCGTCGTGGAATCCCCATGTCGGAGAGTAAAACGCGAAGGCTAACTATATAAGAAATATATAGTATTATTTATGCCTGTGGTTCTCCGTTTGCCCTACTCTCAGATACGCGACTCGGAGAGTTACGAATAATCGTGATGGACCACGATTTCTGTACGTCTTACATCTTTCGACGATGGGACGATCCACGCGAAGAGATCATTCCTGCTTGCGTGAGGTGCGATAGCGCCGATTCGCTTTTCTGTACGGGGAGAAATAGAACGATGAGTTGACTTATCGGGTCTTCGTTGGAATTACCGTCGCTGGCATTGTAAACTCCAGATGACCTTGTGATTCCTTCGTCGGGCACTGGTAAAGGGTGGCGATGATTCGTTCTATAATAGAAATACCCGTCGTAGCGATTCGGCCGTGTCACCCGCCACGAAAATCTCTCTCGTCGTGGAATCCCCGCGTCGTAGAGTAAACGCGAAGGCTTGCTATAGAAGACTATAGTTTATACGCCTGTGGTTCACCGGTTGCCTGCTCTCCGGGGTACGCGATCGCGCAGGAGTTACGGAAGAACTTGATGGGCCACGATCTCCAAGCGGCTATATCTTTCGACGATGGGACGATTCACGCGAAGAGAACGTTCGTGCATGCGTGAGGTGCGATAGCGTTGATTCGCTTGTCTGTACGGGGAGAAATAGAACGATGAGTTGACTTATCGGGTCTTCGTTGGAATTACCGTCGCTGGCATTGTAAACTCCAGATGACCTTGTGATTCCTTCGTCGGGCACTGGTAAAGGGTGGCGATGATTCGTTCTATAATAGAAATACCCGTCGTAGCGTTTCGACCGATGTCACCCGCCACGAAATTCTCTCTCGTCGTGGAATCCCCGCGTCGGAGAGTAACCGCCGAAGGCTTGCTATAGAAGACTATAGTTTATACGCCTGTGGTTCACCGGTTGCCGGCTCTCCGGGGCACGCGATCGCGCGAAGGTTACGGAGGGACGTGAAGCGCCCGAGCAATGAAACGTCCGCAGGAGGAAACGAGCAACCGCCGAACATTGTTTCGCGACGTTTCCATAATGTATTGTCGTTTCGCTCGCATCCCGCTTCTTTCCCCTAGTTTCCTCGACGCGTAGTTTCGCAGCCTTAGTGGACGAATCATTCTCGATTCGAGGAAAGATATGCAGTGGGGCGTGCAATGAGCCCGCCAGAGACCACGATCTCCAATGCGTCTTTACATCTTTGGACGATGGGACGATCCACGCGAAGAGAACGTTCGTGCTTGCGCGAGGTGCATTAGCGTCGATTCGCTTTTCTGTACGGGGAGAAATAGAACGATGAGTTGACTTATCGGGTCTTCGTTGGAATTACCGTCGCTGGCATTGTAAACTCCAGATGACCTTGTGATTCCTTCGTCGGGCACTGGTAAAGGGTGGCGATGATTCGTTCTATAATAGAAATACCCGTCGTAGCGATTCGGCCGAGTCACCCGCCACGAAACTGTCTCTCTTTCGTCGTGGAAACCCCGCGTCGGAGAGTAAAACGCGCGAAGGCTGTGACTGTAACATATATATATATATATATACACAGTATACAATGCCTGTGGTTTTTGCGCGTGTCGGCTCTTCGGTATACGCGATCGGCCAGAGTTACGGAGGGACGGTGAAGCGCACGAGAAATTGAAACGGCCGCACGATTGGAACCGAGCAACCGTCGAACATTGTTTCGCGACGTTTCCATAATGCGTTTTCGTTTCGCTCGCATACCGCTTCTTTTCCCCTAGTCTCTGAGACGCGTTTTCGAGCCGTTCTTCTACTATCGATTCTCGTAGAGAGAAGGGACCGGGTAGTCTGGAAGTGGAACCCGCATCTTGCGTGTACCGTACACGGAATTGAGAGGACCGGCCGTGAAGCTCGTTTTAAAGCCGTGCGTCTGACACCCAACTCTTGCGCGCCAATTTCGCGGCAAGAGATAATATGGGACGAATGACCGGCAAAGAGCCAGCTGTGAAGTCTGTTTTTTTAATCGAATCCGTGGACGTGTGTATGCCGTAGCGTCGCTCGTCGTGTTCGTTCATGGTCGTTCCGAGAGAAAGAACGAAAGCGGTAACGAAGGGACCGGCCGTGAAGCTCGTTTTAAAGCCGCGCGTCTGACACCCAACTCTTGCGCGCCAATTTCGCGGCAAGAGATAACATGGGACGAATGACCGGCAAAGAGCCAGCTGTGAAGTCTTTTTTCATTATTTGCTTTCAATCGATCGATCGGTACGATTCGTGCAACGTTTCGCGCGATGCGACGCGAAAACATGCGCGCAACAATAGATGCGTCTGATCGGAAGAACGCGAGGGTCGACTGCACGCGATGGATTCAGTATCGGGTAGGATACAAAATATATCCCCGTCGTTTCCACGCGTGCGAGTCTTCTGCGTCTTTCGCGGGTTTTTGAATGCACTATACGCCCGGAACGTCGAGAAATATATACATATTACTTGAACGTTTTTCGTCTCGAAAGGCTTCGGTGTCGTCTCCAAGGCGACGCCTGAATCTCCTTCGCGCGCTGGTCGGAGATTCAGGTATCAACTTTTATCTTCTCTTTGAAAGAAGAGAGATATTAGGTCGAACAAATGAGAATAAAATTATATATGTGAAATATAAAATTTATACGATTACCCTGAACGGTGGATCACTTGGCTCGTGGGTCGATGAAGAACGCAGCTAATTGCGCGTCAACGTGTGAACTGCAGGACACATGAACATCGACATTTCGAACGCACATTGCGGTCCACGGATACAATTCCTGGACCACGCCTGGCTGAGGGTCGTTTACGTACCATACACTGCTTGCGTAGCTCTGTCAAATCCCCGCCGTCGTTCACCTCTTCGGATCGAACGTTTTTTTACCGAAGGGCGCAAAGAACGTCTCTGAGTCGGGTTAAGAGAAGGATGCTACGTACGAGCGAACGATGGGTGTCTCGTCGGCGTTTGTCGCGGACACGCGAAAATTCTGTGAATTTCACGGACAGTGTACGTTCTAGTTGTTGCAAAACGATCGGAATCGTTTGTATGGACTCGCGTGAGTGTTCGCGGCGTCGTGCGTCGTTCAATTACGACCGCCCGCGGATACCGCTCCACTGCGATATGGATCTGAGCGACAACTTTTTCGGCTGTTCGTGAGATGAACGGTTTCGTGTGTTTAGAAAAATTTTTTTTCCCGCGCTCCCGACGTCACCTGAAATGATGCGTCAGAGGTGAAAGAAAATATTAAGAAGTCGAGAGAGAGAGACTACACACGTTTTATTCATATTTTGTATACCGTGCGTGAGACGGATGTGCACGACACGTCGTATGTCGGTATATTACCGACTGGCCCCAGGGAGATTGTTTTCTTCCTCTCTTACGAATGAGATGT
>NW_027475181.1:145000-147500 GCF_051020985.1 Nomia melanderi
GATTCGGTCGATCTGTTTTTCGCAGTTTTTGTGAAAAAAAAATTTTGGTCAATTTTTTCAACGTTAAAAACGTGTTCGGGCTGCCTTTTTATCCATGGATTAAGCGCCGAAAAAATTTTAAAACGCATAATAAAAAAGTTTATTCTTGACCGCAGGGACTTAGAAAAATTTCGGGTCGCCCCGTTCGACCTGCTGGCATTACCGCGCGGCCTGGACAGCCCGCTTCGACCGATACATTTTTTTCATTTTCAGAGAAAAAAAAATTTTTGTCAATTTTTTCAACCTTAAAAACGTTAATAAACTGCACTCTTATGCACGGATTAAGCATTGAAAAATTTTTAAAACATGTAATAAAAAAGTTTATTCTTGACCGTTCGGACTTAGAAAAATTTCGAGTACCCCGGATCGCCTGCTGGAATTACCGCACGGCCTGGACAGCCCGCATCGACCGATACATTTTTTCCATTTTCAGTGAAAAAAAAATTTTTGTCAATTTTCTCAACGTTAAAAACGTTAATAAACTGCGTTTTTATGAGTGGATTAAACATTGAAAAAATTTTGAAATATGTGATGAAAAAGTTTACTCTTGACCGTTCGGACTTAGAAAAATTTCGAGTACCTCGGATCGCCGGCTGGAATTACCGCACGGCCTGGACAGCTCGCATCGACCGATACATTTTTTCCATTTTCAGTGAAAAAAAAATTTTTGTCAATTTTCTCAACGTTAAAAACGTTAATAAACTGCGTTTTTATGCGTGGATTAAACATTAAAAAAATTTTGAAATATGTGATGAAAAAGTTTACTCTTGACCGTTCGGACTTAGAAAAATTTCGAGTACCTCGGATCGCCTGCTGGAATTACCGCACGGCCTGGACAGCCCGCATCGACCGATACATTTTTTCCATTTTCAGTGAAAAAAAAATTTTTGTCAATTTTCTCAACGTTAAAAACGTTAATAAACTGCGTTTTTATGCGTGGATTAAACATTAAAAAAATTTTGAAATATGTGATGAAAAAGTTTACTCTTGACCGTCGGGACTTAGAAAAATTTCGAGTACCCCGGATCGCCTGCTGGAATTACCGCACGGGCTGGACACCTCGCTCCGACGAATCGGTTTTTTCCATTTTTTCCGAAAAATAAATTTTTGTAATTTTTTTTAACGTTAAAAACGTTAATAAACGTCATGTTTACGCATGGATTAAACATTGAAATAATTTTAAAACGCTTATTAAAAAAGTTGGTGTCGACCGTGGGACTTAGAAAAATTTCGGGAAGTCCGATTCGCCTGCTGGAATTACCGCACGGGCTGGACACCTCGCTCCGACGAATCGGTTTTTTCCATTTTTTCCGAAAAATAAATTTTTGTAATTTTTTTTAATGTTAAAAACGTTAATAAACGTCATGTTTACGCATGGATTAAACATTGAAATAATTTTAAAACGCTTATTAAAAAAGTTGGTGTCGACCGTGGGACTTAGAAAAATTTCGGGAAGTCCGATTCGCCTGCTGGAATTACCGCACGGGCTGGACACCTCGCTCCGACGAATCGGTTTTTTCCATTTTTTCCGAAAAATAAATTTTTGTAATTTTTTTTAATGTTAAAAACGTTAATAAACGTCATGTTTACGCATGGATTAAACATTGAAATAATTTTAAAACGCTTATTAAAAAAGTTGGTGTCGACCGTGGGACTTAGAAAAATTTCGGGAAGTCCGATTCGCCTGCTGGAATTACCGCACGGGCTGGACACCTCGCTCCGACGAATCGGTTTTTTCCATTTTTTTTGAAAAATAAATTTTTGTAATTTTTTTTAACGTTAAAAACGTTAATAAACGTCATGTTTACGCATGGATTAAACATTGAAATAATTTTAAAACGCTTATTAAAAAAGTTGGTGTCGACCGTGGGACTTAGAAAAATTTCGGGAAGTCCGATTCGCCTGCTGGAATTACCGCACGGGCTGGACACCTCGCTCCGACGAATCGGTTTTTTCCATTTTTTTTGAAAAATAAATTTTTGTAATTTTTTTTAATGTTAAAAACGTTAATAAACATCATGTTTACGCATGGATTAAACATTGAAATAATTTTAAAACGCTTATTAAAAAAGTTTACTCTTGACCGTGGGGACTTAGAAAAATTCCGGCTTGCACGGATTCGACCACTCTGTTTTTCGGAGTTTCTGAGAAAAATAAATTTTTGTAATTTTTTTCATTATGATTTCTGAGTTCTCCCAGTAGTTTAATGTAAGGATTAAGCATTTAAAAATTTTTAAATCGAATATTAAAAAAGTTTACTCTTGCAATTTTTGGAAAAAAAAAATTCTAAAAAATTTTTCTTTCGGTGGAAACTAACGTTTAATATGTACAATAACGATTTATCGAATAAAAATCGTATGTTAATATATGTTCGAATCGACCATAGTTTCAGCGGCTAAGTACCAGCAGCCCGGCCGGTTGGTCTGTACGCGCGGCAGTTTACCACCATAAGCGCCCGTGC
>NW_027475181.1:152500-157500 GCF_051020985.1 Nomia melanderi
CGTCGGGCACTGGTAAAGGGTGGCGATGATGCGTTCTATAATAGAAATACCCGTCGTAGCGTTTCTTCCGAGTCAACCCGCTCACGAAACTCTCTCTCTCGTCGTGGAATCCCCGCGTCGGAGAGTAAAACGCCGAAGGCTTACTATGAAACTTACGTCTCTCGACGATGGGACGATCCACGCGAAGAGTTGTTACGTGCACGCGTATGGTGCGATTGCGTCGATTCGCTTTTCTGTACGGGGAGTAATAGAACGTTGAGTTGACTTATCGGGTCTTCGTTGGAATTACCGTCGCTGGCATTGTAAACTCCAGATGACCTTGTGATTCCTTCGTCGGGCACTGGTAAAGGGTGGCGATGATTCGTTCTATAATAGAAATACCCGTCGTAGCGTTTCTTCCGAGTCAACCCGCTCACGAAACTCTCTCTCGTCGTGGAATCCCCGCGTCGGAGAGTAAAACGCGAATTCATAGTATGGAAACTTACGTCTCTCGACGATGGGACGATCCACGCGAAGAGTTGTTACGTGCACGCGTATGGTGCGATTGCGTCGATTCGCTTTTCTGTACGGGGAGCAATAGAACGTTGAGTTGACTTATCGGGTCTTCGTTGGAATTACCGTCGCTGGCATTGTAAACTCCAGATGACCTTGTGATTCCTTCGTCGGGCACTGGTAAAGGGTGGCGATGATTCGTTCTATAATAGAAATACCCGTCGTAGCGTTTCTTCCGAGTCAACCCGCTCACGAAACTCTCTCTCGTCGTGGAATCCCCGCGTCGGAGAGTAAAACGCGAATTCATACTATGAAAACTTACGTCTCTCGACGATGGGACGATCCACGCGAAGAGTTGTTTACGTGCACGCGTATGGTGCGATTGCGTCGATTCGCTTTTCTGTACGGGGAGAAATAGAACGTTGAGTTGACTTATCGGGTCTTCGTTGGAATTACCGTCGCTGGCATTGTAAACTCCAGATGACCTTGTGATTCCTTCGTCGGGCACTGGTAAAGGGTGGCGATGATGCGTTCTACAATAGAAATACCCGTCGTAGCGTTTCTTCCGAGTCAACCCGCTCACGAAACTCTCTCTCGTCGTGGAATCCCCGCGTCGGAGGGTAAAACGCGATATATAATAGTATATGCCAGTGGTTCGCGCGCGTCGTCTCTGAGATACGCGGTCGACAGAGTTCCGAAAACACGTGATGTGCCACGATTTCCGTGCGTCTTACATCTTTCGACGATGGGACGATCCACGCGAAGAGAACGTTCGTGCTTGCGTGAGGTGCAACAGCGTCGATTCGCTTTTCTGTACGGGGAGAAATAGAACGTTGAGTTGACTTATCGGGTCTTCGTTGGAATTACCGTCGCTGGCATTGTAAACTCCAGATGACCTTGTGATTCCTTCGTCGGGCACTGGTAAAGGGTGGCGATGATTCGTTCTATAATAGTAATACCCGTCGTAGCGTTTCGACCGATGTCACCCGCCACGAAAGTCTCTCTCGACGTGGAAACCCCGCGCCGAAGAGTAAACGCGAAGGCTTACCATACGAAAGAAAACGGTATTATACGCCTGTGGTATGTGCGTCTCGGCTCTGTGATACGCGATCGGCAGAGTTACAAAAAAACGTTGATGGGCCACGATTTCCGTGCGTCTTACATCTTTCGACGATGGGACGATCCACGCGAAGAGTAGTTACGTGCTCGCGCGAGGTGCGATAGCGTCGATTCGCTTTTCTGTACGGGGAGAAATAGAACGATGAGTTGACTTATCGGGTCTTCGTTGGAATTACCGTCGCTGGCATTGTAAACTCCAGATGACCTTGTGATTCCTTCGTCGGGCACTGGTAAAGGGTGGCGATGATTCGTTCTATAATAGAAATACCCGTCGTAGCGATTCGGCCGAGTCACCCGCCACGAAACTCTCTCTCGTCGTGGAATCCCCATGTCGGAGAGTAAAACGCGAAGGCTAACTATATAAGAAATATATAGTATTATTTATGCCTGTGGTTCTCCGTTTGCCCTACTCTCAGATACGCGACTCGGAGAGTTACGAATAATCGTGATGGACCACGATTTCTGTACGTCTTACATCTTTCGACGATGGGACGATCCACGCGAAGAGATCATTCCTGCTTGCGTGAGGTGCGATAGCGCCGATTCGCTTTTCTGTACGGGGAGAAATAGAACGATGAGTTGACTTATCGGGTCTTCGTTGGAATTACCGTCGCTGGCATTGTAAACTCCAGATGACCTTGTGATTCCTTCGTCGGGCACTGGTAAAGGGTGGCGATGATTCGTTCTATAATAGAAATACCCGTCGTAGCGATTCGGCCGTGTCACCCGCCACGAAAATCTCTCTCGTCGTGGAATCCCCGCGTCGTAGAGTAAACGCGAAGGCTTGCTATAGAAGACTATAGTTTATACGCCTGTGGTTCACCGGTTGCCTGCTCTCCGGGGTACGCGATCGCGCAGGAGTTACGGAAGAACTTGATGGGCCACGATCTCCAAGCGGCTATATCTTTCGACGATGGGACGATTCACGCGAAGAGAACGTTCGTGCATGCGTGAGGTGCGATAGCGTTGATTCGCTTGTCTGTACGGGGAGAAATAGAACGATGAGTTGACTTATCGGGTCTTCGTTGGAATTACCGTCGCTGGCATTGTAAACTCCAGATGACCTTGTGATTCCTTCGTCGGGCACTGGTAAAGGGTGGCGATGATTCGTTCTATAATAGAAATACCCGTCGTAGCGTTTCGACCGATGTCACCCGCCACGAAATTCTCTCTCGTCGTGGAATCCCCGCGTCGGAGAGTAACCGCCGAAGGCTTGCTATAGAAGACTATAGTTTATACGCCTGTGGTTCACCGGTTGCCGGCTCTCCGGGGCACGCGATCGCGCGAAGGTTACGGAGGGACGTGAAGCGCCCGAGCAATGAAACGTCCGCAGGAGGAAACGAGCAACCGCCGAACATTGTTTCGCGACGTTTCCATAATGTATTGTCGTTTCGCTCGCATCCCGCTTCTTTCCCCTAGTTTCCTCGACGCGTAGTTTCGCAGCCTTAGTGGACGAATCATTCTCGATTCGAGGAAAGATATGCAGTGGGGCGTGCAATGAGCCCGCCAGAGACCACGATCTCCAATGCGTCTTTACATCTTTGGACGATGGGACGATCCACGCGAAGAGAACGTTCGTGCTTGCGCGAGGTGCATTAGCGTCGATTCGCTTTTCTGTACGGGGAGAAATAGAACGATGAGTTGACTTATCGGGTCTTCGTTGGAATTACCGTCGCTGGCATTGTAAACTCCAGATGACCTTGTGATTCCTTCGTCGGGCACTGGTAAAGGGTGGCGATGATTCGTTCTATAATAGAAATACCCGTCGTAGCGATTCGGCCGAGTCACCCGCCACGAAACTGTCTCTCTTTCGTCGTGGAAACCCCGCGTCGGAGAGTAAAACGCGCGAAGGCTGTGACTGTAACATATATATATATATATACACAGTATACAATGCCTGTGGTTTTTGCGCGTGTCGGCTCTTCGGTATACGCGATCGGCCAGAGTTACGGAGGGACGGTGAAGCGCACGAGAAATTGAAACGGCCGCACGATTGGAACCGAGCAACCGTCGAACATTGTTTCGCGACGTTTCCATAATGCGTTTTCGTTTCGCTCGCATACCGCTTCTTTTCCCCTAGTCTCTGAGACGCGTTTTCGAGCCGTTCTTCTACTATCGATTCTCGTAGAGAGAAGGGACCGGGTAGTCTGGAAGTGGAACCCGCATCTTGCGTGTACCGTACACGGAATTGAGAGGACCGGCCGTGAAGCTCGTTTTAAAGCCGTGCGTCTGACACCCAACTCTTGCGCGCCAATTTCGCGGCAAGAGATAATATGGGACGAATGACCGGCAAAGAGCCAGCTGTGAAGTCTGTTTTTTTAATCGAATCCGTGGACGTGTGTATGCCGTAGCGTCGCTCGTCGTGTTCGTTCATGGTCGTTCCGAGAGAAAGAACGAAAGCGGTAACGAAGGGACCGGCCGTGAAGCTCGTTTTAAAGCCGCGCGTCTGACACCCAACTCTTGCGCGCCAATTTCGCGGCAAGAGATAACATGGGACGAATGACCGGCAAAGAGCCAGCTGTGAAGTCTTTTTTCATTATTTGCTTTCAATCGATCGATCGGTACGATTCGTGCAACGTTTCGCGCGATGCGACGCGAAAACATGCGCGCAACAATAGATGCGTCTGATCGGAAGAACGCGAGGGTCGACTGCACGCGATGGATTCAGTATCGGGTAGGATACAAAATATATCCCCGTCGTTTCCACGCGTGCGAGTCTTCTGCGTCTTTCGCGGGTTTTTGAATGCACTATACGCCCGGAACGTCGAGAAATATATACATATTACTTGAACGTTTTTCGTCTCGAAAGGCTTCGGTGTCGTCTCCAAGGCGACGCCTGAATCTCCTTCGCGCGCTGGTCGGAGATTCAGGTATCAACTTTTATCTTCTCTTTGAAAGAAGAGAGATATTAGGTCGAACAAATGAGAATAAAATTATATATGTGAAATATAAAATTTATACGATTACCCTGAACGGTGGATCACTTGGCTCGTGGGTCGATGAAGAACGCAGCTAATTGCGCGTCAACGTGTGAACTGCAGGACACATGAACATCGACATTTCGAACGCACATTGCGGTCCACGGATACAATTCCTGGACCACGCCTGGCTGAGGGTCGTTTACGTACCATACACTGCTTGCGTAGCTCTGTCAAATCCCCGCCGTCGTTCACCTCTTCGGATCGAACGTTTTTTTACCGAAGGGCGCAAAGAACGTCTCTGAGTCGGGTTAAGAGAAGGATGCTACGTACGAGCGAACGATGGGTGTCTCGTCGGCGTTTGTCGCGGACACGCGAAAATTCTGTGAATTTCACGGACAGTGTACGTTCTAGTTGTTGCAAAACGATCGGAATCGTTTGTATGGACTCGCGTGAGTGTTCGCGGCGTCG
>NW_027475181.1:162500-165000 GCF_051020985.1 Nomia melanderi
TGGCTTATCCCCTGGCCGGACGGCCCCGCTAGCTTTACTCGGTGTCAGAAAGCACCATGCCGCCAATACTTGTATCGGTTGGTATGTTGTGATTACACCGTCCCATATCGCCGGGGGACGAGTAAAGATAGATAGGGACATAATGTCATGTAAACCTTGACAAAAGCAACACGCCGCTAATACTTGTCCTCTGCCGTGATGTTGCTCAAAATCGTCCACCTATGCATATAGCTACGCTACGGCGCTGCTCAGATTTCACGAAGCCCATTCCATGCGGGGCACTGTCGGCGCTTCGTTGCATCGAGGCTTAGTTTAGCAAGCGACCGCCTGCACGAGGCTCCCGCTGCAGTTCTCTTCGGAGTTCGCTGAGAGTCGCCTCTGCGCCCAACGCGCCTGGGGGCTGCCTCCCCCCTTGCGCGGCTCTAACTGGCCCAAAGCATAAAACACAGCCTCGGATGAAAAATGTCGGCGAGCCCACTGGCTCCGCCGACCCAGTTAGCGACTCGCAACAGGGCGGTGAGAGGTTGGCCTCCGGAGTGAGGACCTTTCACTGCCAATATGCGGACTGTGGCCGATTCTTTAAGACCAAGATCGGCCTGGGGGTTCACCAACAGAAGGCTCACAAGGACTGGTACGACAAAAACCAGCTTGTGGAGCAGTCCTCCAAAGAACTGACAAGGACTAGGTGGAACCCTGAGGAGTCCGCTCTGTTGGCGAGGCAAGAGGCAAAGCTTCTTTTGGAGGGAGTCAAGTTCCTCAACCAAGAGTTGGCCAAGGTCTTCACGGACCGGACCTTGGAATCTATTAAAGGACAACGACGCAAAGCTGAGCACAAGTCTCTTGTGTCTCAGCTTCTGAAGGAGGTCGTCACAGCTCGGGACGAACATCAGCCTGAGCCTGTGTTTCAGACCCCTTGCCCGTATGTGTCAAGTCCCGCCACGGCTCCGACTCGCACTCTAAGTGAGCACTCGAACGACGAGTCGGATGCCCAGGTGTTAGATTACTTGACTTCCCTGCCACCGATTAAGACCGACAAGTTCGACGCCAAGCGACTCGAAAACCTTTGTCGCTCAGCTGGGGCGGTATCCCCAAATCACATCCTGGAAGAGCTCACGTTGTACCTCTTGAAGGCCTTTCCGAATAAGCCACGGAAGGAACGTGCAGCCAAAGGGTCTAAACAGCCGGACCCTAAGATTTCCAAAAGACGTGCTCGAAGAGCAGAGTACGCCAAAATCCAGAAGATGTGGGGGAAAAACCGCTCCGGCTGTCTAAGAACGCTGCTGCGGGACAAACATACAGCTAATGTCCCGCCTGCAGACGTGATGACTCCCTTTTGGGAGTCCCTCATGGCGTCGGAGAGCACGTCCTCGCCCGGTGCCAGGAAGCCCGCTAAGCTCCTTAGCGGACTTTGGTCTCCAGTCTCGCCGCTGGAGATCCGCAAAGCCATGCCGCCAGTCGGCACGGCTCCTGGTCCGGACGGCCTGTCTGCCAGGGACTTGAGGGCTGTCCCGCAGGAGATACTCACTCGCGTGGTCAATCTTCTTTTACTTGCCGGGCGATTGCCCGCGCATCTTATGGAATCACGCACGACCTTGATTCCGAAGAAAGACAACGCGACTCAGCCATCTGAGTTTCGACCCATCACGGTGTCATCGGTCCTTGTCAGAACCTTTCACAAGGTTCTGGCAAATAGAATGCTCCAACTGATTCCCTTGGACAAAAGGCAGAAAGCCTTCCGACCGATTGATGGGTGCAGTGAGAATATCTTCCTGCTTGATTTTTTACTATCGTATGGCAGACAGAAGCATAAGGATATCTTTATGGCCTCCTTAGATGTCGAGAAAGCCTTTGACTCCGTGTCTCACAATGCCATCAACGACACTCTGCTAAGCGCAGGAGTACCGCCGCGGATGGTCGAGTATATTATGAGTACATACAGAGGTGCTGTTACGCGTCTCGCGTGTCAAGACTGGCTCTCCCGCCCTATACGTCCGGGGCGCGGAGTTAAACAAGGTGACCCTCTGTCACCAATGATCTTCAACCTGATCATTAACGATCTGTTCGCCAAGCTGCCCAAAGAGGTAGGCATACAACTAGGCGACATGTCAGTCAACGCAATGGGATTCGCGGACGATCTCATACTCATAGCAACCACTACAGCCGGGTTGCAAGAATTGCTCGATACATCCGCCGAACACCTATCAAAATGCGGACTCAGTGTCAATGCGGCAAAGTGTTTCACGGTCAGTCTGAGGGGAAACGCTAAGGCTAAAAAGACGAGTATCGATGCCGACCAGGTCTTCACCTGCTCTGGTCGACAAGTACCGCCTTTGAAGCGATCTGACGAGTGGAAGTACCTCGGCGTCCCATTTACCCCAGAGGGCAGGGTAATAGGCGAGCCCTTGGCGAAGCTAAGGGCCGACCTAGAGGGGTTGACCAAGGCACCCCTCAAGCCACAGCAGAGGCTGTTTGCTTTAAGGACTGTCGTACTTCCAGGACT
>NW_027475181.1:170000-172500 GCF_051020985.1 Nomia melanderi
AATCGGTTTTTTCCATTTTTTCCGAAAAATAAATTTTTGTAATTTTTTTTAATGTTAAAAACGTTAATAAACGTCATGTTTACGCATGGATTAAACATTGAAATAATTTTAAAACGCTTATTAAAAAAGTTGGTGTCGACCGTGGGACTTAGAAAAATTTCGGGAAGTCCGATTCGCCTGCTGGAATTACCGCACGGGCTGGACACCTCGCTCCGACGAATCGGTTTTTTCCATTTTTTCCGAAAAATAAATTTTTGTAATTTTTTTTAATGTTAAAAACGTTAATAAACGTCATGTTTACGCATGGATTAAACATTGAAATAATTTTAAAACGCTTATTAAAAAAGTTGGTGTCGACCGTGGGACTTAGAAAAATTTCGGGAAGTCCGATTCGCCTGCTGGAATTACCGCACGGGCTGGACACCTCGCTCCGACGAATCGGTTTTTTCCATTTTTTTTGAAAAATAAATTTTTGTAATTTTTTTTAACGTTAAAAACGTTAATAAACGTCATGTTTACGCATGGATTAAACATTGAAATAATTTTAAAACGCTTATTAAAAAAGTTGGTGTCGACCGTGGGACTTAGAAAAATTTCGGGAAGTCCGATTCGCCTGCTGGAATTACCGCACGGGCTGGACACCTCGCTCCGACGAATCGGTTTTTTCCATTTTTTTTGAAAAATAAATTTTTGTAATTTTTTTTAATGTTAAAAACGTTAATAAACATCATGTTTACGCATGGATTAAACATTGAAATAATTTTAAAACGCTTATTAAAAAAGTTTACTCTTGACCGTGGGGACTTAGAAAAATTCCGGCTTGCACGGATTCGACCACTCTGTTTTTCGGAGTTTCTGAGAAAAATAAATTTTTGTAATTTTTTTCATTATGATTTCTGAGTTCTCCCAGTAGTTTAATGTAAGGATTAAGCATTTAAAAATTTTTAAATCGAATATTAAAAAAGTTTACTCTTGCAATTTTTGGAAAAAAAAAATTCTAAAAAATTTTTCTTTCGGTGGAAACTAACGTTTAATATGTACAATAACGATTTATCGAATAAAAATCGTATGTTAATATATGTTCGAATCGACCATAGTTTCAGCGGCTAAGTACCAGCAGCCCGGCCGGTTGGTCTGTACGCGCGGCAGTTTACCACCATAAGCGCCCGTGCTGAGCGGCCGGCGCCGCGGTCGTCGCGGCCGCCCGTTTGGTTACTATAAGAGAGCACGTCGGTTCGAGCGGACCGGTCGGCGCAGCGGCGGGCGAGCGGCTATTCTACGATCTCGGTCGAGAAGCAGTCGTTCAGCTCCTCGAGGTCCATTCCTCGACTGTTCTGTACCGCGTTCCGTTGCGAATTTTTCTCTACACAGCATGACCACGGGTCGGTGTCTCAGACCGAATGGCCCTTATGTGGTAAGCCCAGAATGTTGGGTTGGATACAACGTATATTCGTTATACTTGTACGACTCTCACATCAACTCTCAGAAACCCAAAAGGGGTTTTCTATCCGAGCGAAAATATATTTTTCGTATACAAAAATTTAATGGCAAAGACCAAACGAAATACTACACACAAAAAGGGGCGACGAACAAAAATTGTTCGAATGAAATATAATATATACATATAAAATTGAGGTGTCCTAAGAGAGAAATACATAAACTAAGAGGTATATATTATAAGAAATATATATTATTTCTGGGCAAAGAAGAGAGAACGAAAAGAAGAGTATGATCTTTAACGCGAGGGCCTCGACATGGGTACGCCTAGCATGGTTCGCGCTTTCTCGATATGTCCAGCATGTTAACGTACGCGGTCTTCGGACTTCGTGCGTTATGTCCGTGCTTACACGATGGAGAGCGCTCGAGCATACGTGCTTACAAACCTGAAAGTCGATGTGACATCCGAGATTCTTTTTCTTCTAAAAAGATCTCGGAGAGATACACGGGAGAGTTTGAAATTTTTGGAGGTCCTCCTGATGTATATGCGCGGATATACCCATGTGGTAATTCGTGCGGAGTTGGTAATCTAATAGTGGAGCGAAATTTACCAACTCGAAAGAGAAGAGAGAAGAGAGAAGAGAGTAGAGAGAAGAGAGAGGAGAAAGAGAACTGTCTTAAAGACGAGAAAAAGTATCGTCGATCCGACTCTTAAGGGGAGAGAGTCGGCGACTAAGATATATATATACATACATATTTTTGCTTCGTATGATGAAAATTTACTCGAAGCTCCCTGGTTGATCCTGCCAGTAGTCATATGCTTGTCTCAAAGATTAAGCCATGCATGTCTCAGTACATGCCGTATTAAGGTGAAACCGCGAATGGCTCATTAAATCAGTTATGGTTCCTTAGATCGTACCCACATTTACTTGGATAACTGTGGTAATTCTAGAGCTAATACATGCAAAACAGAGTTCCGACCAGAGATGGTAGGAACGCTTTTATTAGATCAAAACCAATCGGTGGCGGGCGTTTACGTTCGTCCATCGTTTGCTTTGGTGAC
>NW_027475181.1:175000-177500 GCF_051020985.1 Nomia melanderi
CGTGCGTCTTACGTCTCTCGACGATGGGACGATCCACGCGAAGAGTTGTTACGTGCTCGCGCGAGGTGCGATAGCGTCGATTCGCTTTTCTGTACGGGGAGAAATAGAACGATGAGCTGACTTATCGGGTCTTCGTTGGAATTACCGTCGCTGGCATTGTAAACTCCAGATGACCTTGTGATTCCTTCGTCGGGCACTGGTAAAGGGTGGCGATGATTCGTTCTATAATAGAAATACCCGTCGTAGCGATTCGGCCGAGTCACCCGCCACGAAACTGTCTCTCTTTCGTCGTGGAAACCCCGCGTCGGAGAGTAAAACGCGCGAAGGCTGTGACTGTAACATATATATATATATATACACAGTATACAATGCCTGTGGTTTTTGCGCGTGTCGGCTCTTCGGTATACGCGATCGGCCAGAGTTACGGAGGGACGGTGAAGCGCACGAGAAATTGAAACGGCCGCACGATTGGAACCGAGCAACCGTCGAACATTGTTTCGCGACGTTTCCATAATGCGTTTTCGTTTCGCTCGCATACCGCTTCTTTTCCCCTAGTCTCTGAGACGCGTTTTCGAGCCGTTCTTCTACTATCGATTCTCGTAGAGAGAAGGGACCGGGTAGTCTGGAAGTGGAACCCGCATCTTGCGTGTACCGTACACGGAATTGAGAGGACCGGCCGTGAAGCTCGTTTTAAAGCCGTGCGTCTGACACCCAACTCTTGCGCGCCAATTTCGCGGCAAGAGATAATATGGGACGAATGACCGGCAAAGAGCCAGCTGTGAAGTCTGTTTTTTTAATCGAATCCGTGGACGTGTGTATGCCGTAGCGTCGCTCGTCGTGTTCGTTCATGGTCGTTCCGAGAGAAAGAACGAAAGCGGTAACGAAGGGACCGGCCGTGAAGCTCGTTTTAAAGCCGCGCGTCTGACACCCAACTCTTGCGCGCCAATTTCGCGGCAAGAGATAACATGGGACGAATGACCGGCAAAGAGCCAGCTGTGAAGTCTTTTTTCATTATTTGCTTTCAATCGATCGATCGGTACGATTCGTGCAACGTTTCGCGCGATGCGACGCGAAAACATGCGCGCAACAATAGATGCGTCTGATCGGAAGAACGCGAGGGTCGACTGCACGCGATGGATTCAGTATCGGGTAGGATACAAAATATATCCCCGTCGTTTCCACGCGTGCGAGTCTTCTGCGTCTTTCGCGGGTTTTTGAATGCACTATACGCCCGGAACGTCGAGAAATATATACATATTACTTGAACGTTTTTCGTCTCGAAAGGCTTCGGTGTCGTCTCCAAGGCGACGCCTGAATCTCCTTCGCGCGCTGGTCGGAGATTCAGGTATCAACTTTTATCTTCTCTTTGAAAGAAGAGAGATATTAGGTCGAACAAATGAGAATAAAATTATATATGTGAAATATAAAATTTATACGATTACCCTGAACGGTGGATCACTTGGCTCGTGGGTCGATGAAGAACGCAGCTAATTGCGCGTCAACGTGTGAACTGCAGGACACATGAACATCGACATTTCGAACGCACATTGCGGTCCACGGATACAATTCCTGGACCACGCCTGGCTGAGGGTCGTTTACGTACCATACACTGCTTGCGTAGCTCTGTCAAATCCCCGCCGTCGTTCACCTCTTCGGATCGAACGTTTTTTTACCGAAGGGCGCAAAGAACGTCTCTGAGTCGGGTTAAGAGAAGGATGCTACGTACGAGCGAACGATGGGTGTCTCGTCGGCGTTTGTCGCGGACACGCGAAAATTCTGTGAATTTCACGGACAGTGTACGTTCTAGTTGTTGCAAAACGATCGGAATCGTTTGTATGGACTCGCGTGAGTGTTCGCGGCGTCGTGCGTCGTTCAATTACGACCGCCCGCGGATACCGCTCCACTGCGATATGGATCTGAGCGACAACTTTTTCGGCTGTTCGTGAGATGAACGGTTTCGTGTGTTTAGAAAAATTTTTTTTCCCGCGCTCCCGACGTCACCTGAAATGATGCGTCAGAGGTGAAAGAAAATATTAAGAAGTCGAGAGAGAGAGACTACACACGTTTTATTCATATTTTGTATACCGTGCGTGAGACGGATGTGCACGACACGTCGTATGTCGGTATATTACCGACTGGCCCCAGGGAGATTGTTTTCTTCCTCTCTTACGAATGAGATGTACGTTTCGGAGGATCGTCGTTACCGAAACACACGGCAAAACGAGACTTCTCGCAGCAGAACATTTATACACAATACACATCGACTCTTTTTACCCCGAGAGAGAGAGAAAAGGTGTATTTCTTTTTTTTATTTTTCGAATTCGACGCACGAACGCTTTGACGACTGGAGAAAAACACGGTGTGTGTTAAAATCGTGCGGGACGAGCATGCGTATTCGTAACGGGTCGAATAGTTCTTATTCCCCGTCGTCGCGTGTCCTCGCTGGACCACCACCGTGCGCTTCCGCCACGTTCAGTTGAATTTCGAAATATATATATAT
>NW_027475181.1:182500-185000 GCF_051020985.1 Nomia melanderi
GTCCCGGTGGTACGCGCGACAGACCGGCCGGGGGTCTTGCCTTAACCGGCTGGGCCGCGAGGAGATAAACCTCTATAATAAATCCCTTGCTCAAGCTATGGCGCGCGGCGAAGGGCGCGTATCCGCCTTGCACTAACACTGTGGATACGTGGCCGGTGGGTGCACCGGTCCCTAGCGGCCACCCTTGGGGCACCTGGCGCCCCCCAAGAGTAAGAGCCTTCCCCTCGGTTAGGGCGTAAGCCGGGGGGTGACCTCAAGACGACCCTTTTCGTGGGAACAGTATGGAGAAGAAAATAAACCTAAAAACAATAATCGGGGCTGGGGAGGGGAAAGGGAAAGGTAAAGGAGGAAGGAAGAAGGTGGAGAAGGAGAAGGAGGTGAAAGAAGTAGAGAGGGCTAGCAGAGCTAGCACCTCTAGTTCTGTAGATGCTTCGACCTCAAGAAGCCGTAGTGTAAGCTTGAGGCGAAGGAGTGAGAGTCGAGACTCGAGTGCGAGCTCGAAAAAGAGACGTATGAATGATGAAGATGTGAGTGAATGTGAAAGTATGAGTGATTGTGATAGTGAAAAAGGTATGAGTGGTAATTTGTCTGGAAAGCGTGACTTGAGTGCGAGTGTGTGTACAATTGTGAGAGAGGATGTAACTGCGGAGAAGGATGAATGTGTCAAGATGCGTGCGATCAGTGAGAAATTGAGAAAGTGTCTGTTTGCTGAATCTAGTAAAGTGAGTAAGAGTGTGATTGAGAGTGTGCTTGGGTGTGCTAGCGAGTATGAAGAATGTCTGGTGCGTCTGTTATGCGAGAATGAGAGATTGAAAGGGCGACTGGATGAATGCAAAAGTGTGAATGTGAATGTACCCGTCCAGAATGTCTGTGTGAATGAAAGAACGTATGCAAGTATGGCTGGAATAAAGAAGAGTGTGCCTGTAAAAACCGGTGTGAATGTGCCTGTGGTAAGAGTGCCTGAAAAGAAGTATGCTGTGGTGATCAAGCCGAGGGATGAGAGTGTGAAAATGAGCAGTGAGGAAGTGAAAGAACGCGTGATGAAAGAGGTGAGTAAATCGTTGAATGTAAGAGTGAAAGCTGTGAGGAAAACTAGGAATGGAGGTATAGCCGTCGAGACGGTGAGCGAGAGTGAAATGAAACAGATGCGTGAATGTAAGAAGTTTGAATCTATCGGTATGAGAGTGGATGAACCGAGAAAGATTGGACCTAAAGTAATTGTCTATGATGTGCCTGTGGAAATACCGAGTGAGGAACTGTTGAGTGAATTGTATGTTAAAAATTTAAAGGAATGTGTGAATGAGAAAGAGTTTCGTGAGCGTGTGCGTGTAGTGAGTAGGACGAATAAAAAGGATGCGAGTATTGGGAATGTTGTGTTTGAGTTGAGTGTGAGAATGTATAATGTGTTGATGAATGAGGGACGTATGTATATTGGATGGCGTGCGTGTAAGTTGCGAGAGTTTGTGAACGTCCTGAGATGCCATAAATGTTGCGCGTTTGGTCATATGGCCAAGGAGTGCAAGGAGAAGGATGCGTGCTGTCAAAAATGTGGAGAGAATGGACACTTAAAGAGTGCATGTAGTAAGAATGTGTGTTGCAGAAACTGCAAAGTTAAGGGCAACAAGAGCGACCACTCGGTGACGTCCCTGGAGTGTCCCGAGTATGTGCGAATGGTTGAGCGTGAGCGAATGAGGATATGTATGGAATAATGGCTGAATGTGAATTGAACACGATCCAGTGTAACTGTCAGAGAGCGTATGCAGTAATGTGTGACTTGGGTGTGTTGATGTGTGAGAAACGTGTGAATGTGGCCATCATACAGGAGCCGTATGTGGCAGTGGATGGATGTGTCAAAGGTTTGCCTGCTTGTATGAATGTTTATGTGACTGAGGTGGGCCACAAAAAGGCCGCCGTGGTCGTGAATGGAGAGCGATTGGAATCGATGTGTGTGAGAGAATGTACGAATGAGTGTGGTGTGTGCGTATGGGTAAAGGGGGATTTCGGCGAAGCGTTTGTTGTGTCTGTGTATTGCAGGTACGGCCATGACCTTGGGCCGTACCTCGCGTACCTGGAGTGTGTGCGTGAGAGAACGAGGGGAAAGAGGTTGTTGGTTGGAATGGATGCGAATGCAGTGTCGCCCTTGTGGCATAGCAAGGGCGACCTGCATTCACGTGAGAATGTGCTGCGTGGAGAGATGCTTGAAGGATGGATAATTGGAAATGGAATGCATGTTTTGAATGAGCCGAGTGAATGGTTTACGTTTGCGGGTGTGCATGGACAGAGTGACATCGATGTCACTCTGGTGAATGATGGATGGGCCAGGTGTCAGTTTGAATGGGAAATAAAGAGTGATTGGTGTGTGAGTGATCATAACGTCATAAATGTGAGAATAAGGTGTGCGAATGCGAGTGAGAATGCTGTGCGTGTCGGAAGGAGGTGGTCCAGTAGAGGGGTCGACTGGGATGGATACATGAGTGAATTGAAAGAGTGCGTAGCTTTA
>NW_027475181.1:190000-195000 GCF_051020985.1 Nomia melanderi
CGTTTCTCCGTTTTTTTTCGCTCAGTTGAAAAGCAATACGCCGCTGGAACTTTGAAAAATAACGAGATAAAAAAAAATTTTGTACATTTTTTCATCGTTATTCGTACACGACTTAAGCGTTGGAAAATTTTTAAACCGAATTTTGAAAAATTTTATTCCTGACCGTTGGGACTTGGAAAAATTTCGAGTCAGCCGGTTTGGCCGGTTGGACTTACCGCGAGACGGAGAAAAGTAGATTCGGTCGATCTGTTTTTCGCAGTTTTTGTGAAAAAAAAATTTTGGTCAATTTTTTCAACGTTAAAAACGTGTTCGGGCTGCCTTTTTATCCATGGATTAAGCGCCGAAAAAATTTTAAAACGCATAATAAAAAAGTTTATTCTTGACCGCAGGGACTTAGAAAAATTTCGGGTCGCCCCGTTCGACCTGCTGGCATTACCGCGCGGCCTGGACAGCCCGCTTCGACCGATACATTTTTTTCATTTTCAGAGAAAAAAAAATTTTTGTCAATTTTTTCAACCTTAAAAACGTTAATAAACTGCACTCTTATGCACGGATTAAGCATTGAAAAATTTTTAAAACATGTAATAAAAAAGTTTATTCTTGACCGTTCGGACTTAGAAAAATTTCGAGTACCCCGGATCGCCTGCTGGAATTACCGCACGGCCTGGACAGCCCGCATCGACCGATACATTTTTTCCATTTTCAGTGAAAAAAAAATTTTTGTCAATTTTCTCAACGTTAAAAACGTTAATAAACTGCGTTTTTATGAGTGGATTAAACATTGAAAAAATTTTGAAATATGTGATGAAAAAGTTTACTCTTGACCGTTCGGACTTAGAAAAATTTCGAGTACCTCGGATCGCCGGCTGGAATTACCGCACGGCCTGGACAGCTCGCATCGACCGATACATTTTTTCCATTTTCAGTGAAAAAAAAATTTTTGTCAATTTTCTCAACGTTAAAAACGTTAATAAACTGCGTTTTTATGCGTGGATTAAACATTAAAAAAATTTTGAAATATGTGATGAAAAAGTTTACTCTTGACCGTTCGGACTTAGAAAAATTTCCAGTACCTCGGATCGCCTGCTGGAATTACCGCACGGCCTGGACAGCCCGCATCGACCGATACATTTTTTCCATTTTCAGTGAAAAAAAAATTTTTGTCAATTTTCTCAACGTTAAAAACGTTAATAAACTGCGTTTTTATGCGTGGATTAAACATTAAAAAAATTTTGAAATATGTGATGAAAAAGTTTACTCTTGACCGTTCGGACTTAGAAAAATTTCGAGTACCTCGGATCGCCTGCTGGAATTACCGCACGGCCTGGACAGCCCGCATCGACCGATACATTTTTTCCATTTTCAGTGAAAAAAAAATTTTTGTCAATTTTCTCAACGTTAAAAACGTTAATAAACTGCGTTTTTATGCGTGGATTAAACATTAAAAAAATTTTGAAATATGTGATGAAAAAGTTTACTCTTGACCGTCGGGACTTAGAAAAATTTCGAGTACCCCGGATCGCCTGCTGGAATTACCGCACGGCCTGGATAGCCCGCATCGACCGATACATTTTTTCCATTTTCAGTGAAAAAAAAATTTTTGTCAATTTTCTCAACGTTAAAAACGTTAATAAACTGCGTTTTTATGCGTGGATTAAACATTAAAAAAATTTTGAAATATGTGATGAAAAAGTTTACTCTTGACCGTCGGGACTTAGAAAAATTTCGAGTACCCCGGATCGCCTGCTGGAATTACCGCACGGCCTGGATAGCCCGCATCGACCGATACATTTTTTCCATTTTCAGTGAAAAAAAAATTTTTGTCAATTTTCTCAACGTTAAAAACTGCGATAAACTGCGTTTTTATGCGTAGATTAAACATTGAAAAAATTTTGAAATATGCGATGAAAAAGTTTACTCTTGACCGTCGGGACTTAGAAAAATTTCGAGTACCCCGGATCGCCTGCTGGCATTACCGCACGGCCTGGACAGCACGCTCCGACGAATCGGTTTTTTCCATTTTTTCCGAAAAATAAATTTTTGTAATTTTTTTTAATGTCAAAAACGTTAATAAACATCATGTTTACGCATGGATTAAACATTGAAATAATTTTAAAACGCTTATTAAAAAAGTTGTTGTCGACCGTGGGACTTAGAAAAATTTCGGGAAGTCCGATTCGCCTGCTGGAATTACCGCACGGCCTGGACAGCTCGCTCCGACGAATCGGTTTTTTCCATTTTTTCCGAAAAATAAATTTTTGTAATTTTTTTTAATGTTAAAAACGTTAATAAACGTCATGTTTACGCATGGATTAAACATTGAAATAATTTTAAAACGCTTATTAAAAAAGTTGTTGTCGACCGTGGGACTTAGAAAAATTTCGGGAAGTCCGATTCGCCTGCTGGAATTACCGCACGGCCTGGACAGCTCGCTCCGACGAATCGGTTTTTTCCATTTTTTCCGAAAAATAAATTTTTGTAATTTTTTTTAATGTTAAAAACGTTAATAAACGTCATGTTTACGCATGGATTAAACATTGAAATAATTTTAAAACGCTTATTAAAAAAGTTGGTGTCGACCGTGGGACTTAGAAAAATTTCGGGAAGTCCGATTCGCCTGCTGGAATTACCGCACGGGCTGGACACCTCGCTCCGACGAATCGGTTTTTTCCATTTTTTCCGAAAAATAAATTTTTGTAATTTTTTTTAACGTTAAAAACGTTAATAAACGTCATGTTTACGCATGGATTAAACATTGAAATAATTTTAAAACGCTTATTAAAAAAGTTGGTGTCGACCGTGGGACTTAGAAAAATTTCGGGAAGTCCGATTCGCCTGCTGGAATTACCGCACGGGCTGGACACCTCGCTCCGACGAATCGGTTTTTTCCATTTTTTCCGAAAAATAAATTTTTGTAATTTTTTTTAATGTTAAAAACGTTAATAAACGTCATGTTTACGCATGGATTAAACATTGAAATAATTTTAAAACGCTTATTAAAAAAGTTGGTGTCGACCGTGGGACTTAGAAAAATTTCGGGAAGTCCGATTCGCCTGCTGGAATTACCGCACGGGCTGGACACCTCGCTCCGACGAATCGGTTTTTTCCATTTTTTCCGAAAAATAAATTTTTGTAATTTTTTTTAATGTTAAAAACGTTAATAAACGTCATGTTTACGCATGGATTAAACATTGAAATAATTTTAAAACGCTTATTAAAAAAGTTGGTGTCGACCGTGGGACTTAGAAAAATTTCGGGAAGTCCGATTCGCCTGCTGGAATTACCGCACGGGCTGGACACCTCGCTCCGACGAATCGGTTTTTTCCATTTTTTTTGAAAAATAAATTTTTGTAATTTTTTTTAACGTTAAAAACGTTAATAAACGTCATGTTTACGCATGGATTAAACATTGAAATAATTTTAAAACGCTTATTAAAAAAGTTGGTGTCGACCGTGGGACTTAGAAAAATTTCGGGAAGTCCGATTCGCCTGCTGGAATTACCGCACGGGCTGGACACCTCGCTCCGACGAATCGGTTTTTTCCATTTTTTTTGAAAAATAAATTTTTGTAATTTTTTTTAATGTTAAAAACGTTAATAAACATCATGTTTACGCATGGATTAAACATTGAAATAATTTTAAAACGCTTATTAAAAAAGTTTACTCTTGACCGTGGGGACTTAGAAAAATTCCGGCTTGCACGGATTCGACCACTCTGTTTTTCGGAGTTTCTGAGAAAAATAAATTTTTGTAATTTTTTTCATTATGATTTCTGAGTTCTCCCAGTAGTTTAATGTAAGGATTAAGCATTTAAAAATTTTTAAATCGAATATTAAAAAAGTTTACTCTTGCAATTTTTGGAAAAAAAAAATTCTAAAAAATTTTTCTTTCGGTGGAAACTAACGTTTAATATGTACAATAACGATTTATCGAATAAAAATCGTATGTTAATATATGTTCGAATCGACCATAGTTTCAGCGGCTAAGTACCAGCAGCCCGGCCGGTTGGTCTGTACGCGCGGCAGTTTACCACCATAAGCGCCCGTGCTGAGCGGCCGGCGCCGCGGTCGTCGCGGCCGCCCGTTTGGTTACTATAAGAGAGCACGTCGGTTCGAGCGGACCGGTCGGCGCAGCGGCGGGCGAGCGGCTATTCTACGATCTCGGTCGAGAAGCAGTCGTTCAGCTCCTCGAGGTCCATTCCTCGACTGTTCTGTACCGCGTTCCGTTGCGAATTTTTCTCTACACAGCATGACCACGGGTCGGTGTCTCAGACCGAATGGCCCTTATGTGGTAAGCCCAGAATGTTGGGTTGGATACAACGTATATTCGTTATACTTGTACGACTCTCACATCAACTCTCAGAAACCCAAAAGGGGTTTTCTATCCGAGCGAAAATATATTTTTCGTATACAAAAATTTAATGGCAAAGACCAAACGAAATACTACACACAAAAAGGGGCGACGAACAAAAATTGTTCGAATGAAATATAATATATACATATAAAATTGAGGTGTCCTAAGAGAGAAATACATAAACTAAGAGGTATATATTATAAGAAATATATATTATTTCTGGGCAAAGAAGAGAGAACGAAAAGAAGAGTATGATCTTTAACGCGAGGGCCTCGACATGGGTACGCCTAGCATGGTTCGCGCTTTCTCGATATGTCCAGCATGTTAACGTACGCGGTCTTCGGACTTCGTGCGTTATGTCCGTGCTTACACGATGGAGAGCGCTCGAGCATACGTGCTTACAAACCTGAAAGTCGATGTGACATCCGAGATTCTTTTTCTTCTAAAAAGATCTCGGAGAGATACACGGGAGAGTTTGAAATTTTTGGAGGTCCTCCTGATGTATATGCGCGGATATACCCATGTGGTAATTCGTGCGGAGTTGGTAATCTAATAGTGGAGCGAAATTTACCAACTCGAAAGAGAAGAGAGAAGAGAGAAGAGAGTAGAGAGAAGAGAGAGGAGAAAGAGAACTGTCTTAAAGACGA